>NC_021165.2:58412144-58425427 GCF_000331145.2 Cicer arietinum | reverse complement strand
AGTTCTTTTATTTGATATGGATTATATATATATTATAGTGTAAATGCCTTGTGCAAATTGTATTTAAGTCTTTGCTCAACTTTTCGAACTCGAGATAACATGTTAATTAATTATTGTAGTATTTATCATTTCTTTTAATTACGATAGTATTTATCGTTTATTTTATCATCTCATCAAACCTATACATTAACTATATTTAATCAACAAAACTAATTATATTCTTAAGAATCACACATAATTCAAATTAAATAATTAAAATGAAACTCAAGAAGTGTATTTTAATTTATTTGTTAGTGATTCGTGTGTGACATGTAAGTGGAATAAAATTCATACATATATAGTATTGGTTTATTTTTATCATGTGTCTAGTCTTTATTACTTTGTCGGTCCTTTATTATAATACACTTACGAATCTCATTGGTATTAAGACACTATTGTTGTAATAATAAATTTATTTTGATATATATATATATGATTTATAATATTTTTAACTTGTAATTTGATTAGAATTTTAATTAAGCTCAAGGTTTGTAAAAATTTTGTATTGGCCTAACCCAAGAAAGAAGAAGAAAAATGAAAGCCAAAACGAACCAAAAAAAAAAGATAAAAAGGCAAAAGTGACAATTATGTTATATTAAATAGGATAATTTTTTATTTGATTATATTTGAAAGCTTTTAAATTTTGGGAGATAATTTTGAGAAGAAATAGTCAAATATTTGTAAAGCTATTTGGTATCAAATAAAAATTTAAGTTTTAAAATGAGATAGTAAAACATAATCCATACAAAAAGTTTTAAAATGATAAAAATTTAAGAAGTTTTAAAATGAGATAGTAAACATAATTCATACAAAAAGTTTTAAAATGACAGTGACATAATTTATATATGATATACAATCACGATTTAATTATCTCACTTTCTCATTTTAAAAATCATTTCATTTGATATGTTTTCCATATATATATAATTAATTTTCTTTTTTTTTTTTATATATTTTGATGTTTTCTATATATATACAATTAATTTTCTTTTTTTAATATATTTTGATATAGTAATTTAATTATTATAAGATAGCTCAACTGATTTAAACTAAGAGTTACAGAAATGGAAGAACCTATATTCAAATGTGAGTGAAAAAAAATTTAATATAACAAACTAATTACAAACTTTTACCATTTTAAAACTAATTAGAAACTAACATAACAAATTAATTACTCTAATATATGTTTAATAGTATTTTTTTTATTTTTAGAACTATCTATGGTATCTATTAACAAATATATAAATTTAATTTTGCTTATAAATTTATTTAAAAAGCACAAAAACCGAACATGTGCTTCAAATAAACATGACTCTTTACTAGTACAGTATGGTGATAATGTATATTGGCATGATTGAGCGCAGGGAAAGTGGAAGGTGCTCCTTCAGTACATCCAGTACACAAACAACATCATCAGCACCAACACTTCCAAGTACAAATGACACATGTAACTAAAAGATCAGGAACTCGACGCATACATTTTAGGTTGCCATGAATTCTTTTCGAAATTCAAGAGGCTGCAGGAAAATGTGCAAGTACAATCCCTTGCAGAATGGGCCCAACTCGACCGATCATTTCAATGTTAATAAATCAAACAATAACCTTCACTTAGTAGGTCGCCACCCTCTCCTACCGCCGCCACGAAATGTTGGCCTCCCTCGACTAGCAGATGAACCTGGATGAAATTGAGAGGGGTTGCCAGGAATAGAACTGGGATGCAAGTTCAGGTTTCTGTCTGACTGCAATTCCGAAGGTGGAAAACCCTGTTGTGCCTGAAAGATAGGTTGTGGAGGTGGCTGCATCTGTTGGAAAGGTGAACTCGAATCAAATGTCATTTGGTTTTGACCCGCAAATGGCGGTGCATACATGGGTTGTTGTGTAAATATATTGGGCTGTACCCCAGGCATCATAGATGGGAAAAGAGATCTTTGATTGGGATTAAACTGCTGTTGAAATGGAATTCCTGGCGCAGGAAACTGATGAGAAAATTGTGTGTTTTGTGGATAATATGACCCGGCATTTGTCGGAAATCCATTTGGAAGCAGATCAGGCTGTGGCTGTGGCTGCTGTGGAAATGTTGTCCCATTTGGCCACATTCCATTTGTAGCAAAGTTAGGACCTGCATTTAAAGGTTGAAATGGAGAAACTGTGGTAGTTCCCCCCAATTGACCTTGTCCAATGCCCGAAAAATAACGGTTTCCATGATTAACCAACGGTGCTGATGCAGGTGCATTAGGGACAGTAGGCAACACACGCTGTGCTGCCACAGGTGCATTAGGGGCAGTAGGTAACACACGCTCATTTGGTGTAAATTTCTTTCTATTGTTTCTTTTCTTGCTGGGATTTTGATCATTTACCCCTCTCTTGGCCATTTTCTGCATTTGCTGCATTTTCTTGTATTCAGCTTCTTTCTCATCGTCTGAAAACTCTACTTCATCATTAACCTCTTCATCAAACGGACCAGATGCATCGTAGCCTTTCGAGTAAAGTTCCTTAAAATTAAGCACGCGGTCAGCAAATTCTGGAACAAACGAGACCAAAGTTGTTCCCCCTTGGATACCCGCAGGAACTTCACTTTCAGAATTGTATCTCACAACGTAATATGGATTTTTGACTGGTCCAAAGATTTCGTCTACAAAACCTAGTGGTTTGCGGCTTTGAGTCAGCCAGAGAACAGAACCCTCATTGAGAGGTTCATGCTTCTCCACTCCTTCCACAATGACTTTAGCACCTAGAGTCTGTCAAATAAGAAAGTTGATTAAGTTGAGTCTAATTTCCAACAATAATTGGTACAGCTTCTGATTTATGCATGTTATTATCAAATCTAATAACAAACACTAAATTCAAACAGATAGGGGGTTTCCTATCAACTTAATCAATACTGAGAGCTTACCGACATAACAACTCCCACAGGTAGCATTTGATGGTGTGGTTCTAAAGTCACATCCACCTGAGGAACTGGAGGCAATTTCTGTAAAGTCAACACCATTCAAAAGAAGCATTACGCGTCAGAGATTTAAAAAGTTAGTCAAATTAGGGTACATTATTCAATAAGAAAAATTCTTCACTTGAAGTTTGTGCATCAAATTGGCCGCTGAGATTTTTTACATTCTAAGTTCTTGCCGCTCTTCAATTCTAAATGCCAACCAAAACACCATTCATAGTAAAAGATCAAATAGGACAGAGCCTAGACTTCAAAAGGGGCACAAAATATTCCCAAGAACAAACCAAACTGCAATTCTGCAAAGTATAAAAGTCTTGGGACTGCAACAAAAGAGATACAAATCCACCATATACATGTCTGTAAAACAGTTGTAAATCGCATATCATGGAAAATAGCAATTTGTTCAAATTCTGCTACGCTATAGTGGTATAGCACCGCTATAGCTACAGCCATTATTGACAACATTTTGTACTAAATAGCATATCATGGAAGAATAGCAATTTGTTCAAATTCCTGTAGGCTATAGCACTACCTTAGCCGCTATTTGACAACACCTAATGTATTAATGTAATTATATGCAGTATTCGCCATGGAGAAAAGCATAGCACACAAAGTCTACATTCAACAAATAACTCAAAAACATGCTATGATGATAAAAGAATTAATAATTGAATTACCAAATAGTTGAACACTTAATTGTTTTTTTTGGAAAATGGTTTTTGCTACAAGATAAGTTGACACAAGAATCTTATATGACAGTAGGTCACACTTACAAACAATAACCACTCATTCCCCCATGCTAGAATTTGATTGGTTAAATCTCCTAGAATCTTATGTGGCAACATGTCACACTTACAAGCATTAACCACCTAGAATCTAATGGATCAAATCTCCTATTTTGATGCTTTCTTCTCTTTCTCATATATAAATCTTAAGTAAAAAGTAGCATTGCTCTCTTTTTATTTTTTAAATTAAAAAAAAAAACGGTTTATTCTCAACAAAGCACTACACAATCAAATTAAAAAAAATATATTTATCATGAATTAAGATTAAAAAAGAAAAAGAAAGAAAAGAAATACCTGAATCTCATGCTTTGACCTGATTGGTCCTACTATAACCTCATCATCAGTATCATCATCAACGGCACTCCTACTAACCATCTTCTCTTCATCGCTGCTAGAACCAGATGATGACGACGACGGTGATGATGATGGCGGTGATGATGAAGAAGTCTCAGATTCTGATTTTCCACTCTCACTTTCACTTTCACTTTCACTTTCACTTTCGCTTTCACTGTCATCTTTATTCTCGTTCTCATTTTTATCGTCATTCCCATTTCCTTCAACTGGAGGAGGGTCACCCTCTAATGTAATCTTGTCTACAAATTCCTCAATAGGAATTTCACCACCCGAAATAACGAGCTTTTCAGCCTCTGGTTCTGGTGTCTCCGCCATAACAGGATTCAGGGCCTCTGATTCTGGTGTCTCTGCCATAACAGGATTCAGGGCCTCTAATTCTGGTGTCTCCGCCGTAACAAGATTCGGGTCAAGTTCCGACCCGTTGTTGTCTCGAGTCGCCATTGTTTAGGCGAAATTTCTTGGAATCGAAACCAAAACTCAATGGCTTGAAAGCAATAATAGTTGAAAGTGTTTTGGCTTCGCTGCTTAAACCCTAGGTTTTAGGGACGACGCCGTTTTCTTTTCTCTTTTTTTTTTTTTTTTTTTTTTCCTTTTCTTCTTTTTTTTTTTTGGGAGTAAGACTACCAATTAATTATTCAGTCTCAAATATAAATAATAATAATAATAATAATAACTTTAGTGGTACTCTCTCTTTATTTATTTATTTATTTATTTTATTGGCTTCTTTTAGTGATTTGTGATTTGAGATTAGTTTTTGGTCTAAAATCGATTATTTGTTTTATTTTTTTAATTTTTTATTTTAAATAAATGATATTTTACATTAATTAATTTTTTTCTTCGTGTTTGTTGTTATCTTGTCAATTTAGTGCGATATTTAATTTTTTTATTCTTGATACAATGTTCATTTTATTCATATTGAGAAATTAACTATGATTCAATACAAATAGATTCAATTAATGATTTCAGCATCCTCAATTTTACAAGTCTGAAAGCATTAATATTTTGATCACTTTAATTTTGTCAAATTTGTTGACACTTTGTTGTTTTATGCTATTAACTTAGATGTTGTGAGTTTGTTTGTGAAGTAACAATGTCAATCACAAGAAATTGAGTTTGAATTAGGACTTTTTTAAAATTTTGATTCTTGTGCTTAATTCAAATCAATTTAAGATCAATCTTGGTTAAAACAGAATGTCCAGAATGTTCTGGATATATTATAAGTAAATAAAACAAATTAGTTTATAATAAAGTGTGATTTGTGTGTGCAAATAATTAAAGATAAGGAATAAAAAGATCGCACACACAAAAATATATTGATTCACCCAACTCGGGCTAGTTCAGTCCTCACAACCATGATATTTTCACTATGTGTTTCAAAACCAGAATGTTCTCCTTCACACATTTTCTCTTGATCACACCTTCATCAATTACAATCTTCACGTTTCACTTTAGAAATGATTTTTACAGTCACATTTCAATCTAGAAATGATTTTTAAAAACACACCCAATCTAACATAAAAGATAGATTTGAGTTACAAATGATGTGTATGACAAAAATGTTTGAGATCTTGAAACTTCTCAACACTTGTTTAAGATAAATAAAGACAGATTCAATAAATGATGATCTACAAATATAGTAAAGAGAGCTGAAGTTTGCTTCAAGATTTTTTTACTTGCTATTACTTGAACAAGTGTTGGTAGATTTGTAAATTAAACTCTTGCATTCATCTTCCAATTGATCTTCTAATTGATCTTCAATTTATAGATGATAAAAGACTTTAATATTTAGTTTAAACTGAATATATTCGTTGGACACACTTCTTAAGTGTTAGATCTATTTTAAAGCAATTAAACACATGTTTATATTGTTGTCGAGAACGTTCTGGACAAACGAAGAATGTTCTTGCTTTTGAATCTGATTGAATACGTGAATGAATGAGTGAATAGGTTGTAAAATGTCAGTTGATACCGTTTAAAATCAAAATTATCCTGAGCTTTCTGCAGAATAATGTAAGTATACTTGCGTCCTTGTTCACAACTCATCAATTTAGAGATCAATCTTATCATCAATCTAGAGGATGTTTTCCTCCTTTGGGCATTTAGCTCGAGTTATAGGCTTCACCATTAATTTGAGCAGTCTTGATATTATTTAACTTGTGGTTTGGACTGTGGAAAATTATCTATTTTAATTTTGTCTTTAAAAGAGAATACCCAAAATATTCTTTTATAAAATTAGAATGTTCTTGATTTTGTGTTGCATGGAAAACGTGTATGTGTGATTTAGTAGTTATCTAGTGTCAATCCTTTGTCTCAGATGTATGATGTGTTTTCTGCAAAAAGGTGGAACAACATTGTCCTTATTGTCCTTGGTCATAGGTCATCAATCTAGAGATTGATCTTTGTAAACTACATGTTTTTTGATGACGACAAGATCACCAACTATGTACAATGCAGCAAGATCAAAAAGAAGATCAAACCATCTTGAATAAGCTTCCAAATCCAAATAATAAATGATTAAATGTAAAGGTATATGATACAAATCAATAGTTCAAATATATGAGAACAATTCATATTTACATATGCATTTAACATGTTTTCGAAAATCAAAAACAACATTAACAAATCATTTAAAATCATATTTTTGACAATTTGCATAAGTGTATTCGAATACACCATGTTGTATTCGAATACAACTTAAGTCAGAGGCAAAACGTTAAATGGTGTATTCGACTACATCCATCTGTAGTCGAATACAAGCTAAGTCAGTGGCCAAGTGTATTCGACTACACCCATATGTAGTCGAATACAAGTTAAGTCAGAGGCTAAAATACATTAATCTGTATTCGACTACACTGATGTGTATTCGAATACAAGATGTAAAATTTGAATTTTTTGAACGTTACAAAGACGTGTATTCGAATACACGTATATTGTATTCGAATACACCTGGAAACATTACAATTTTTCAGATCTGGAATGCCTCTAGAACATTGTAATTTTTCA
The DNA here is from genome assembly GCF_000331145.2 of Cicer arietinum. Taxonomy (NCBI): domain Eukaryota; kingdom Viridiplantae; phylum Streptophyta; class Magnoliopsida; order Fabales; family Fabaceae; genus Cicer; species Cicer arietinum. Next base: position 58,418,302 of record NC_021165.2, on the reverse strand, counting down.
TCAAACCTCTTGGATCAATGGCCACGAATCTGAAAGGATGTTTTATGAAGTATAAATACCCCATAACTTCAGATCAAAAATCAACCATCGTTGAATTAATTCATTAAACAACTTTGAACAAAATTCTGATTTTTCTAAGTACTTGCATTAGATTTTCATATCATTCTAAAAGTTCTCAAGTACTTGAATTACTATTGAGTTGTTTATCAATATACCACATCTTAGATTTATTCAAACCTTATTGTATCATTTGTACAAGTAAGATAGTGGTGTGCTATCTTAGAAAGAATTGTTAGAAGTTTTGTAGCAAGAATCCCAGGGTGGGAGTTGTACATTTTCTGACAAGTATTGGATTAATCTCTTGTGGTGTGCAAGAGGACTGGACGTACCATTGGTTATAAGGGGAACCAGGATAAATCTTAACGTGTTCATTTACTTACTGCACATTTTATTAAGCCTTGTTCTTAAACTCAGAAAATCCAATTACCATATCACTAAAAACAAGAAACTTTACTAACACCTAATTCACCCCCTCCCCCTCTCTTAGGCGTACTTCTATACTTACAATTGGCATCAGAGCAGGTTAAGGTAACTTATTCCTCGATCAATTACTCATGGCTTCCGCACAACCTGTTTTTAGAGACGGTGGTAGCAGTACCAAGCCACCATGTGTTTGTTGGAGAGCACTACGGTTTTTGGGAAATTCATATGCAAGCGTATCTCGAAGCACAAGGAGATGATATATGGGATGCAGTTGAAAATGGTCCTTATATTCCAAAAACTGTCATCAATAACAAAGAAGAAATAAAAAAAAAACTTCTTGGACTGATGAGGATAAAAGAAAAGTGCTTTTCGATAAAAAGGCTAAGAATATATTACAATCTGCACTAGGAACGGATGAGTTTTTCCGCATATCTCACTGTAAAACAGCAAAAGAAATATGGGATACGTTGGAAGTAACTCACGAAGGCACCATTGAAGTAAAAAGATCCAAACTCAACACACTATCACAAGAATATGAGTTATTTCGCATGCAGCCCGGAGAATCTACCCGGAGAGACTATTCTAGATTTACAGAAAAGGTTCTCTCACCTAACCAATCATTTGACAGCACTCGGAAAAATCTTCACAAATGATGAACTAAATCTAAAAGTACTAAGGTCATTGACAAGGGCATGGCAACCAAAAGTTTCAGCAATATCGGAAAAGAAAAGCCTATCCAAGATATCTCTTTCTGCACTATTTGGAAAACTTCAAGAGCATGAAATCGAACTCGGAAGGCTAGAACAAAATGAAAGTCAAGAAAAGAAGAACAAAAATATTGCTTTAAAGACCGAATCAAGAGAACAAAGCAAAGATAATGATTCAGATGAAGATGAAAATATTATTCTTCTTGTTAAGAAATTTGGTAAATTTCTTAAAAACGATAGAACATTAAAAAAGAAAAGCTTCAAGAAGAAAGATAATTCTACATCAAATCAAAACTTCACTTGCTTCTGAAATCGAACTCGGAAGGCTAGAACAAAATGAAAGTCAAGAAAAGAAGAACAAAAATATTGCGTTAAAGACTGAATCAAGAGAACAAAGCAAAGAGAATGATTCAGATGAAGATGAAAATATTATCCTTCTTGTTAAGAAATTTGGTAAATTTCTTAAAAACGACAGAACATTCAAAAAGAAAAGCTTCAAGAAGAAAGATAATTCTACATCAAATCAAAATTTCACTTGCTTCGAATGTGGAAAACAAGGACATATTAAAGCAGACTGCCCAAATATTGCTAAGAAGAATTTCAACAGAAAGAAAGACTTCAAGAAAGCATACATAGCTTGGGAAGACAATGAAGTAAGTTCATCTTCAGAAACAGAAAGTGAAGAATGCGCCAATGTTGCATTAATGGCCTCGCATCAATCAGATGATGAAGAGGTTAGTAATATAGACTCTCCTCTTTATAATAAGACTAATACTGAATTAATTATAGAATACAATGATGCTCAAAACGCAATAAAAGAATTACTCATTGAATGTAAAAATCTATGTAAACTAGTATCAACACAAAAGAAACAAATCTCAAGTTTACAAGAAAAAGTTGATATTATGGAGAAAAATTCTGAAAAACTAAAACAGAATTCTGCATGCAATAAATGTGAATCCCTCTCTTTCGAAATTGTTCAATTAAATAGAGTAATTGAACGATACGAAAAGGGACAATTAGGATTGGAAAATGTTCTAAACATGCAAAGATACTCAAATGATAAAAGTGGTCTTGGATACTCAAAATTTGATAAACCAAATTTGAACAAAACTATTTTTGTTAAAGCAGGTAGTCAATCTAATCAAGATAAGATTATAGTTATGAAAAAGGATGATCTTTATAATAAGAAAATTATTCAAAATAAATCTCATACATATGCTACTAATAGTAGATTTGATCCTACTTGTTCTTATTGTGGTCTTCATGGTCATACACCTAATACATGTCATATTAGAAATATTAGTGTTCCAAAAGGTCATTTCATATGGGTAAAGAAAGGTACTAACCATCAAGGACCCAAAGCACATTGGGTACCTAATAAAGTTTGATTTCAATTTTGTAGGTAAGCAAACAAAAGACTTCAAACATGTGGTACTTGGATAGTGGCTGCTCTAAACACATGACGGGTGATATAACAAAATTTTCAGCTTTAACACTTGAGTCAAAGGGACATGTAGTATATGGAGACAACAACAAAGGAAAAATTTTAGGCATTGGAAAAGTTGGTACAGCACCATCTCCCTCAATTGAAGATGTCTTATATGTTGAAGGTCTAAAACATAATCTCATAAGCATCAGCCAGCTTTGTGACAAAGGATACAAGATAGTTTTTAATAAAGATGAGTGCGTCATCCAAAATGAAGCTACAAATGAAACTCAGTTTGTTGGTAAGCGTTTCAAAAACATTTTCATACTTAATTTTGAAGATTTATCCTTGAAAATGAAATGTCTTTTGGTAAGCGACAATAATGATGCTTGGCTATGGCATAAGAGATTTGCTCATATTCACATGGATCATTTAAACAAATTGGTCAAGCATGATCTTGTTGTAGGCTTACCAAAAATAAAATTTATAAAGGATAAATTATGTGACGCTTGTCAAAAAGGCAAACAAACAAAAAGTTCTTTCAAATCTAAAAATGTCATCTCAACTTCTAGACCACTACAATTGATACATATGGATTTGTTTGGTCCATCAAGAACCAAAAGTCTTGGTGGAAACTCATATGGACTAGTTATTGTTGATGATTACTCAAGGTTCACTTGGACCTTATTCTTGGCAAATAAAAATGAAGCTTTTAAGGCATTTAAAAACTATGCCAAGCTAGTCCAAAATGAACAATCTGCCAAAATTGTATCAATTAGAAGTGATCATGGAAGGGAATTTCAAAATACTTCATTTGAAGAATTTTGTGAAGAAAATGGCATTTTTCACAATTTTTCTGCACCAAGAACACCACAACAAAATGGGGTCGTTGAGAGAAAGAATAGATCCTTAATAGAGCTTGCTAGAACTATGCTAAGCGACTCAAATCTACCAAAATACTTTTGGGCAGATGCTGTAAACACAGCATGCTATGTTTCCAACCGGGTAATTATTAGGCCAATTCTTAAGAAAACTCCATATGAACTTTACAAAGGTAGAAAACCCAATATCTCTCACTTCCACATTTTTGGATGTAAGTGTTTTGTGTTAAATAATGGTAAAGACAACCTTGGAAAATTTGATGAAAAAGCTGATGAAAGTGTATTTCTCGGTTACTCTTTATCTAGTAAAGCATTTAGAAATTTTAATAAAAGAACCTTATTAGTTGAAGAATCCATGCATTTAACCTTTGATGAAACTAACCCCATAAAAGAGGAAAATATTATTTCTTGTGATGATGATGATGTTTTTGAAAGCAATGATCCAAGCAAAGAACTTCAAACTAATCAACCACAACAAGAAAGTGATATTGAAAGTCTTCCTAAAGAATGGAGAACCCATAGATATCACCCTATTGACAACATCATAGGTGATATAAATAAAGGAGTCACAACAAGGTTAAAATTGCAAGATGCTTGCTTAAACATGGCGTTTGTTTCTCAAATCGAACCCTCCAAAATTGGTGAAGCACTTAAAGATGATCAATGGATACTTGCCATGCAAGAAGAACTCAATCAATTCGAAAGAAGCCAAGTTTGGGAACTTGTTCCTAATCCTGGAAATAAACACATCATTGGTACAAAATGGGTGTTCAAAAATAAACTAGATGAGAATGGCATAGTTGTTCGCAACAAAGCTAGATTGGTTGCTCAAGGATACAATCAAGAGGAAGGGATAGACTTTGACGAAACATTTGCTCCGGTAGCAAGATTAGAGGCAATACGTCTACTATTAGCATATGCTTGCTCCATGAATTTTGCATATGTGAAGAATTCTCTTCAATAATGCAAGGAGAATTCGAAATGTCCATGATGGGAAAATTAAACTATTTTCTTGGACTTCATATCAAGCAACTTGAGCACGGCATCTTCATCAATCAAGCCAAATATTGTAAAGAATTACTAAAGAAATTTGAAATGGAGAATTGCAAAGAAAGTACAACTCCAATGGGCTCCGGAACATATGTTGATAAAGATGCATCAGGAATTTCCATCGACATATCCAAATATCGAGGTATGATTGGATCATTATTATATCTAACGGCCAGCCGGCCAGATATCATGTTTAGTGTTTGTTTGTGTGCAAGATTTCAGGCAGATCCGAAAGAATCACATCTAGTAGCTGTTAAAAGAATTATGAAGTATCTGAAAGGAACAACAAATGTAGGCCTATGGTATCCCAAGGGTAGCATATGTAGCCTAGTAGGATACTCTGATTCGGATTATGCGGGATGCAAAACAGACCGTAAAAGCACCAGTGGCACATGTCATGTCTTAGGAAATGCCCTTGTTTCATGGTCTTGTAAAAAGCAAGCTTGTGTTGCACTTAGTACTGCTGAAGCTGAATATATTGCAGCAGGAAGCTGTTGTGCCCAGATTCTCTGGCTCAAACAGCAATTACATGACTATGGAGTTGATCTCGGATGCATTCCCTTAAGATGTGATAACACAAGCGCAATAAACATCTCAAAGAATCCAATCATGCACTCCAGAACTAAACACATCGATATCCGACATCATTTTCTACGGGATCATGTACTTAAAGGTAATGTTGAGGTAACATTTGTTGATACACACAATCAATTGGCCGATATATTTACAAAACCGTTACCTAACGACTCATTTTATAAAATCCGAAGAGAACTTGGTATTTTGAGTGAAAATGATCTTTAACCATTGCATGATATACATAGTTTGTCATATCTTTTATGTCTTGTTGATTATTGCTTCTTGATATATGAATTTGTGTATTAAATGATGCAAATTTTCATAAAAAACTGAGTTTTTAAGCAAAACTGTGTTTATGTAGTCGAATACAAAGGTTTGTATTCGAATACAAACTTTCCTAGATTTCCTGTATTCGAATACAAAGGATGTGTAGTCGAATACACGTTCCCAGAAAAATGTGTATTCGAATACAAGAAGGTGTAGTCGAATACACCTTCGCGTTTTTGCGCAGGTATAAAAGCTGCTTCACATATTTAGGGTTATTTTTCTTTGGTATTCGAATACAGCCCTAGTTTCTCCTCTCTTCTCTCCAAAACTCATCCCTCCTCCTTCCATTCACTTACCCATTCACCCAACCTAACAACATCCATTTCTCTTTACTTCATTCTTGTCATTCCTCTTCAAATCTCTCACAACTCTCACATTTTCTCTAAAACCCACTTTCCCCAAAAACTACCATTTCTCACCATGGATGCCCGCAAACGAGGACCACGCACCAAACATGCAGCAGTAGGTCCCTCACGCAAATGAACAAGAAATCCTAACATCACGGATTTATCCCGACTTCTACACACACCAGAGGAAATTGATCGTTTTCGCACATTATACACGGACAAGCGACTTATTATCCCAAAGTATGGTACTCTAGACTCTTTCTCTGACTTTAAATTTCCTGCGTTGCTCAGAGCACAACATGTTGAAGAGTTTATAGGCTACAAAGGTCCAGTTTATCCCGATTTGGTTAGGGTTTTT
>NC_021165.2:58411288-58412057 GCF_000331145.2 Cicer arietinum | reverse complement strand
GGGTGACATTTCTAAGTATGATGCGTATGTCTCCCTCTGTCGATTTGACCGACGCACCGTGGAACAAAAGAGGGCTCAAGCAGGTTCCAAATATGCCCAGCAACGATATGGTGTGGGAAATCTTACTGTTGATTATCGGCTTCTACACTATTTCCTTAGCTACATTCTGGTTCCAAAAGCTGGAAATTACTCACAAATTTCGGAGTTTGAATTGCAAATTATGAATTTCATGTTTGAAGGTCGTCAACTTAATTGGGCATTTTTTGTGAAATCTATTATGTTTGGCTCTCGCGAGACAATTGGCTTACCCTATGTAAAGGAAGTTTCCCGAATTTTGGAACACTTTGGTGTGGACTTCTCTGATGAAGTTATGTTTACACCCACCAAAGAAAATATGCTGGATTTAGGTGTCTTGCCTAGCATGCGGATAATATGGAATGACGAGCTTGAAGCATTTGTGCATAAAGGTGATCATGGTCCACCATCTGATGATGCACCAGAGGACAATGCTGGACCCTCAAACGCGGCTGCTCAAGGAGATGACGATGGCGAGGACACTGCATCTGATGATGATTATATCTCCAATCAAATGATCATGACTCGCCTTGATTCTTTCCAAACCTTCTTCCAAACTCAATTCGACAAGTTGACCACCTCTATCGACACTCGCTTCACCAATATTGAAACTACTATTGCTCGCAATCATGACGCACTATCTCAAGACATTAGTAATTTATCAGACAAACTTGATCATTTCCACATTCCGACA
>NC_021165.2:58381645-58409772 GCF_000331145.2 Cicer arietinum | reverse complement strand
CCAATCCCCCCCCCCCCCCCCCCCTCTTAGGCGTACTTCAATATTTACAATCTTTATGTTGTTTTTTTATTTGGGCATTTAGCTAGACTTTTGGGCTTGAGTATTGTTTTGAATAGTCTTGACATGTGTTTATCTTAAAGTCTGACCTATATGGAATGATTCATTTTACTCATGTCCTTAAAACGAATTAACCAAAATGATCTTGAAAAAATCATATCTTGATAAATTAGAATGATCTTTGTAATAAACCAGAATGATCTTGTAATAAACTAGAACGATCTTGTAATAAACCAGAATGATCTTGTAATAAATTAGAATGATCATTTGATAAACCAAAATGATCTTGTAATAAAACCAGAATGATCTTTTGATATAATGATCTTGATATATTTGTCATCAATCTAGAGATCAATCTGTAGAACATTCTGCATGTTTGTTTTTGCATGTTGACATTCAAATATTGACTTTTAATTGCTCATTAAACGTTGAAAAGCTCATGTGCGAAATGCTAACTAATTTATTGCATGTTGCCCTTCCAAAAATCTTATTATTGTGAATTGTTCTTTAATATAATAACTAAAACATTATGGTGAATGTTCTTCCATCATTTTTTTTGTTGAAACAATACTTTCTACAATTTTCCTTGGTGTTGCTCATGTTATGTCTTGTCTATCAAGTATCCCTGAGATACATTAGTATAACTATGAATGTATTGGACACTTTCTTTGTGAAAATGTTATCTTGAAGATGCCATAATCATTCTCTTGAATAATTGATATATGATTTTTTTTTTTTGAGATTCTTTCATTATTGAGTAGATACTTATGCACTTGTCGATGTGAATGGTTGATTGTTTGTACACTTATGCAATTCGTGTTCCTTATAAAACTCAAGTGAAATCATTACTAAATCATCATTCATAAAACTTAATCATTTATTTCATAAAGTTTTTTGTTATTAAAACATATATAAAAAAAAAATTTACCTCAACAGTTCGTAGATTCATCCTTTTTGATTTTTGGTGAACATATATTAGTTTTGTTCTTGATGGATGTAATTTACTAATTTGAATGAATGAATATTATTTTTAGTCAAAATAATAATAATAGTAGTAGGCCAATTTAGTTCAAAAATTTGGACTATATATATATTAATTTTTATTGACTTAAATTTTTTTTTATATTTGAGACTGGAGTAGTATTAATTTTCGTAGGTTTTGTAGATGAAATGGTAACAAAACTCGCAGAAAACTGTAAGATCTCAAATTCGAACTCATGACACAGTATTCAGCTTAACTATATAGATATTTGTCAATAGAATTAAGTGTAGTAATAATTTTCAACTATCAAAATACCAATGTATAGCACGAGTCTACGCAGTTGCACATAAATTGAAAAGTTTAATTTAATACATGTAATTATTAATTTTTTAAAAATAGTTTCAATAGTAGAATAAATATAATAATAAAATTGAAATAATTTTTAAAATTGAAAATATTAATCAAGTCCATCTTTTCATTAATATATATTTTTTAAAGTTGAAAAATGCATTGATAAAAAAAGGAGAAAAAACTAACACGGAGGGCATGAACATAACACTGACAAAAAGATGAAGAAAATTTTACCTTGTACCTCCATTTTTATACTTATACCCCATATTTTTTTGAAAATGTCAATTATACCCTTATTAATTCAAAGTTTTTTTTTTTACTATTTCATCTTTTTTCGGAAAACTTTTTTCAAGTTTTCTGGTACATAAGGTTGGTACCGGAAATCTTTCCGGTACAGAAGTGAAAAATTGTACTACCGAAAAACTTCATTCCAAAGATTTCCGGTACAGACGTGTTTCCGGAAAACTTTCTCAGAAAGATTTCCGATACACACCATTTTAATTTTTTTTTAATTTTATTATTTTTATAAATGATAATACACCATTCAATAATTAACGCATCATAAATATTAATTAACACACATAAATATTTTTAAATAATAATATACCATAAATAATTAATAATTAATACACTATTAATACACCATAATAATTAATAATTAATAATTAATACATCATAATTAATAATTAATACATAATAAATCATGACACTGTCAGACGAATCCTTTCCCTAACAAGATCTATAAATTAGTTAAAATTAAATAAATTAAATAAATACTAATATAATAAAAAAAAATTAAAACAAAAAAATTATTTTAAAAAATATTTATAAAAAAATCAAACAACTACCGAAAAACATGTGGATGAAGTTTTTCGGTGGTTTCCGGAAATATTACGTTGAAGTTTGCCGGCAGTGGTAATTTCACGGAAAAGTTAAAATAAGTTTTCCGGTAGTTCCAGAAAACTTCAAAGTAGATTTCCAGAAATGATGTTATGTACCGGAAAACTTGAAAGAAGTTTTCCGAATTTTTTTTTGTCCTCTTATTTATGTTTCGGAAATGTTAAATAAAGAAATAATTTTTTTTTATATATATATAAAAGTATTTTAATATTTTTCTTTACTTTTTGGGAGTATAGAGATAAAGGGTAAAATTTTCAAAGATGAAATTACTTTTACTGTGCTATTCGACTCATACTTAGAGCAGTATTATAAACATTTGTGATCTTTAGTTTCTTATGTTTCTTTTTAAGCTTAGAGACCATGAATATTTGTTTTATATGGTTTTAAAGGTCTTATATGATCTTATTATCCTTTTACACTACATCACTTCAACCTTCAATAATAGGCAAATCAGAAAATTGATTTACTTGTGTTCTTTGAATTTCCTCGGCATAATCCATTGTAATATTACAAGAGTTAGACAAACTACTATAGCTCAAATACGGATACTTTTAAAATAGTGAAGTATTTATATTAAATATTTACTCGGTATAGGTACTCGTATCTTAATCGTGGTACTTATTTTATCTCGATTTTTATTGCGAGTGTAATTAATAATTTTCTTATATATTAATATAATATTATTTGTGTATATTAATTAATTTGTTACTGTAACGAATCACAATTTATGATTTTTTAAACTTTTCTTGAAAGTTTACATTGTAAATTAAAGGCTAAATTACATTCGTGGTCCCTTAACTTAATTTCAGGTAACGTTTTAGTCCTTTATCTTTTTTTTTCTTCGATTTAGTCCTTTATTCTTAATAATATCAAATAAAGTACGAAAATATGAGTTTATTTGAAGATTCGCGTTACGGATTTGATGAAATTTGTATTATATTGAAGAATATAATTAATTTTATGAGTTTTGATTGAATGTTTTTTTGAATTTTTGTTTAAAAAAGGATAACGTTGTTGAAGTTTTAAAACATAAAATATCAAATTGTTATTTAAAATTAAAATAAAGGACTAAGTCGGAAAAAAAAAAAAGATAAAGGACTAAAACGTTACCTGAAATTAAGTTAAGGGACTACGAATATAATTTAGCCTAAATTAAACGATTTAACTTCTTCATTAAATTATATATATATAAAATCATATTTTCTATTAACTTACTCGTACTTTTTTTTAAGGCTGAATTACATTTGTGGTCCCTTAACTTAATTTCATGTAACGTTTTAGTCCTTTATCTTTTTTTTTTCCCGACTTGGTCCTTTATTTTAATTTTAAGTGAAAATTCCATATTTTATGTTTTAAAATTTCAACAATGTTATCCTTTTTTATACAAAATTTTAAAAAAAAAAAATTCAATCAAAACTCATAAAATTAATTATATTCTTCAATATAATACAAATTTCATCAAATTCGTAACGCAAATCTTCAAATAAACTCATATTTTCATACTTTATTTGATATTGTTATGAATAAATGACTAAATCGGAAAAAAAAAAAAATAAAGAACTAAAATATTACCTGAAATTAAGTTAAGGGACCACGAATGTAATTTAGCATTTTTTTAAATACCGTATCTCATCTATACCATACTTGGTACCATGTCAATGTATCATAGACTACTATCAAATATCTCGCGAGTAACATCTACAACCTTTTGTATTAATAGTTGATTTTGATCCACTATTGCCATCTACATCTTCCTTTTGCAAAATATCAACGCTAACCAGCTTGCGATTAACAAATGTTTTCAACGTGCTAGTTTCCACAAATCTCAAAAGAATTTTATTATCCGTACACAAGTGAGAAGTCACGTTATTGATCCCACGTAAAACTGCCATATCAATTACAGGCTTTTGTATAATATCATGTATTTCCCGTTACAAACTTTGGGTCTAAATTCGTAATTATTTTTCATCGTTGTCTTTATGATTGAAAATGGTTTTCAAGTAGGGTGGATAGCTCAATGAATTTGAACTAAAAGTTAAATAATATGATAATTTTGGGTTAAAGGTTATATAATTAAGAGGATTTGGGTTCAAACTAGAGTGAAGGATAAAAATATTATAAACATCAATTGAAAAAAAAAATTGCTTCTAAATAAAAACCAATTTTAAAATTCCATATACACATATTATTATTTTTTCCAAATATATAACTATAATTAACACTATTAATACGATACACAAAAGATAATTTAGATATATGTCTTATTAACTTGTAAACAAAAAGTTGATATATTTGTTTAAATATGTCCTTTTCAAAATGGATGATACTCATCTGCCTCTAGATTTTGCCTCCTCACCTCCAAATACACTACCAGAAACTAAAATCTAGTAGTGTATTTTACACTACCAGAAGATTATTGAAAGTCAGAATATGATAAAAACCCATAAATTAAAGAGGTTGAATAAATACTCACCTTCAAAATGGGAAAGAGAGATGGTGAGAACATTGGATAAATGTTTGGGAGATTTCAAACTCTCAGATACTTTGATAATCTTGGAAAAGAAATACTAGACAAAAGAAAATATTTTGAAAAACTTCTTGGAAGGTTAACTAAAATATTGAGACCAAAGTAATCACCATTGAAGAAGCAAAGGATCTTGATACTATAAAGATAGGGGAGCTAGTTAGCTTCTCAAGAGTTTAGGAATTGAGTTCAATTAAAATGAACCATCAAATTTCCTCAACAAAAAAAAAACATCAAAGACAAATTTGTTGTTCTAATGGTCAAAAGGAGAAAACCTTCAAAACTAAAAGCCCTCCACGAACAATCAGATGAAGATAATGTATCTTATGATACGTTTTAAACAGTAATATAAATGAAAGTCTTATGAATAAAAACATTTAATATTGCCAAAATAATATAAATGAAAGTCATGAATAAAAAACTTAGCAAGTCTTATGCTGAGTACCTCTGATTGGATTGTGAATCAAGTCAGCAGAACATGTAATTCAGCTGAATTGATAAACCATTTGTCATAAAAAAGTATAAACAGTATTCTATGGGGAAAGTTATGCGTCGAGGGAGCAATATCAAACAATGTTTTCTATATATGCACAATAGCTGTGAGTTCTATCTTTAATATGTGGTTTAACTCAATCCTAGTCCAGAAGCCAGGAGAAAACGTCCATGTATTAAGCCAGGTGCAAAGGTTAACTGAAGAAATAATTTTTTCAGAGTATAACATTGTTGAAAACATTTGTTTTGTTAACGCCAAGTCATAGAGCTGCCATCACAGTCCCTCTGGCTGCATCTCGCTTTAACTCTGCAGCCTTGCCACTTCCACGGAAGTACATCAATACTTGCTGCAAATATAAAATCAACAGTCAAATAAGAAACCGCAAGGTAGAGTCATTAGAATACCAAATAACTACTGCTACAGAGCTAAGATTATAAAAACCTGAAAAACCCAGACGCTCAGCAGTGACTCGAGACAGAAAAATCCGAACCCAATAAAGTAGAATATCTGCAATTTAGCACAAGTATCAACATCATTTCAACGTGAAATCATAACTTTGATATATACACCCCTCTGGAATTGGATGGTACTATCCAACTATTGAATTATACAAGAAACTAAGGCATTATAGAAGCTTAGAAATACACAATTGGAACATACCCCAACCAATGCACTGCCGCCTATCACATCAATTGCAGCCAAAATACCTCTGTCCACATCGTAATAGTACACATTACAACCATTAGTTTGAGCAGAAATGGAATATTAAAATAAAGTTATTTTTTTGTCGTATTGCTAAGCTACATCAAAATCATGGAGAAAAAATAGTCAAGCCTAACACAACAATTCAATAAATTGATGATTATCAGGCAGTCATTAGGTTTAGTGCATAAATTATGCAGGGCAAATATTTTCCAAGTTATTATGCCCTTTCAATTAATAGTTAGTTTATGGATTAAAACCCAGACGAGAAATCAATAAGCTCAATCACAAAATGTTTCAGCAATCCCCAGTGTTTTCCTTATCTCCAGAAGATCAAATCAGTTAAATATTAGTTGCAAAAGAATGTCAGTTTGCAAGATAGAAACATAAAATGCAATATTAGAAGGAACTCACGTGAGAGATTTTCCTTTGAAGATAATCGGTGGAGCAACTGCAGCAAAAATGCAAAAGCCAATGTGCAACTGCATGTAGAAATTGGAAAAATAACATGAGCACGTCACAAAATCAGTGCAGGATAAGTGAGTATGGGGAGAAAATATATAAACTTGCCATGTAAGCCACAAAAAACCAGCCAAACTTCAGAGCACTGTCCGTCCTGTAAGAAGAGATTGTACACGACTTATAAACAGAAACAACAATACTGAACACTAAAATCAATAATAAACCATCGAATAATCCAGATAATAAAGGGGTTCCTGTACAATAAAAATATTCCTAAAAATGCATTTAAATGTCAATGCTTTTTCACAATTTGAAAGAAAGTAAAGCATCATTAGAAATCCACTCACTCCGCCGACCCTCTTCTTTCTTTCCTCTCTTTTTCTGGTGTCCCATCTCAAAAGATATCAGATTAAGGTATTGCACAGGGTTAATTTTGTACCTACTAGCTTTTTAATTTTTACAATTACAGTTGCCTTCCAAGGCTCACAATCTTCCCACATATCATCCAGGAGTACAAACTGCTTTTACAGTAAAATGTTGTGTTTCATAATTGACTAAAGCTTAGCTGAAGGATATAGATAATCAATTTTTACATTTTATTTTACAGGTAAACAAATTGAAAAATTCTTGAACAGATATCTCTATGCTAAACTAAAAAATAGTATCAAATTGGATTCAATGCTACCTCATAGCGCGATAAAGGGGACGATACCACATTACATAGGATCCTGGAACACCAGAAATAAAATATATAATAGCAAGAAACCAGATGGTAGGACCTGCACAGCAAGAATAACCCGTTTAATGAAGCATGACCTAACAAGATTGATGGGCCAATTTTTAGTTGTACGACAAACCTTCTCCTTTGATCCAAGCAGTAGTAACTGCCACTATATTCCACAAAAGACACAGAACCAAACCTGCAGATTATTACAAAGTTGTAAAACTAATATACAATACAACAAAACAAAAATTAAAGATAAATGATGACAAAAAATATTATGCTGTTGAAATTAGCGATTTAGATAGTGCTGGCGAAATAGAGTAAGAAGTAATGAATGATCTCAAATTGATATTTATTTGATGTGATACCAACCCGATTTACACAATTACCAAACTCATAATTCTAATTATATTATGATTCTATGGAACAAATCATGAAATAGAATAAAATATAGAAACCACTCCTAAATAATTATCCAAGATACTAAGTAGTCTCTTTTTTTATTATTACTTTGAAGTATTATAAAATACAATGATGATATTATAAGATATTTTTTAGATATTCTAATACATGCATGCGATATATTTGTAGTGAAATTGGGAAAGGATACTTTTAATGGGTTGTGAGGGGGATAAAGGAAGACCACATGTCCCCAACCAAGGAAAGAAATTGAAGAAAATAAGGCTTTGACCACATATTAGTTTAAGAGGTTAAAACATTATCCATGGCAGGCCATAATTCTTTTAAGTTTGTTATAATCCAATGGAGAAAATTTTAAATAAAATGAACTCAAATAAAAAACTAACAAATCAATGAATGGGAAACAGCATATTGCACACACAAGCCAATAATGCATTTAGCAGACAAAACATCTACTAACATGAGACTCCTTTCAGCATGATATATTGGCAAAGGCTAGGGTGGACCAGCATAATATGTGGTCCACCATGGACAAGGTTTTTTTGCAATGTTTTCTTGTGTTAGTATCCTTTCATTTTTTTAAACTTACAAAGTTTTGCCCTCCTCTCTCCCTTCTCTTCTACCCTTACTCACCACTCATCTCCACTTCCCCCGTCGCTCAGACAAGCAGTGAGGACCAAAATGGCCTGTTTAATCTTGAAGATGAAGACCCTACATCTGAGGTTATATATCCTTCGAAGTCGGTAGCAAATGCTCTTCAGCACCAAATTCTTTGTGGGCTATGAAGGTCCATCTAATGGAAGTGGATACGTCGTCGTCTGAGGGTGAGTACAAGGTGATGCTGAAGCAGTTTGATGATCTGATTCAACAGATTCTGGTGAAGAAGGCCACACCAGATTGGCACCTCATCAAGTCTGGATCTTCCTTCTGGGTACACCTCTAATATATTGGTGAGATATTTGCAGGTTCAACTACCATTGTGTGGTTCTTCTTCTTTGTTCCACCATGAGTGGCTTGTGTAGTGGCTTCCCTTCTCCACCCCTTGTGGCAAATGACACAGATCCCCTGAAGTTGCAAATTCAGATTACAATCCAATCCCTCGTGGACAATATCCAAGTTTTGTATGCCATCTCCACAATGCAACTGGAGGACAAAAAATAGGACTTTATTCGTCCTCATCTATGGTGATACCGACTTTGTCAACAGAGGAAATAGTGACAACAGAAAGGGAAAATGGAAGTCGGGGAGAAGAAAGATATGATTAGGGTTTATGGAGCGAAAAAAATGTGAATCTGAAAAGTTGAAGGGATTTATAAAATATTTTTATTTCTAAGAAGCCATGTACCATATGATGGATTGATCCACCCTAGCATTAGCCATAATACGTCAGAATATCAACCGTACTTATAGATCTCTTGAAACTGCCATCGGTGAGACAAAAAAAAGGCTTCTTCAAAATTTAACCGTGTTGAAGAAAACTGTTAGGATATAGAATACAGATTTTAGAGTTAGTTAGAAGAAGATAGTTAGGAAGTTGATGAGCTTGTTGGGTGGTTGTTAAGAGTTGTTATTTTGATTATTCTTAGAAAGTCTTTAAATAGCCCTCAATTGGTAAAGGGGGTATAGCTTTGAAGAATTAAGTTGTAAACTAGAGAGTGCTCTAGTGAGAAAAGAGAGTGCTCCTTTGGAGTAACCTTGAGTGCAAGGTTATCATCTTCATTGTTCATCTCTTGTATCTGCCCTTTCAACCGTGCTACATGAATAAGAAATCATCCTTTTGTTTACAATATTTTATCTTTATTCCTTTGAATCTGTTTTTACAACATTATTCTAGGAATTCTTCCTTGCTCAAAGAAAGGTTCTTAACAAAAAAATGACATTGTTTATTTAAGAACTGATGCATTGATTGCATTAGCATTTAGCAATGCCTGTTTTATACAAATGAATTGCTATAGTACATGTCTCAAATCAACAAAGTAGATACAGATATGGATGAGAGCATTGTGGTTTACTTTACTAAAACTACGACAACAACCATCAAGTCTTACTTATCTCACTAGGTGGAATCAGCTATGTGAATCAAAGATTCAAATGCCGACATAACTTTTTTAAAATATATTAAGTTTAAAGATAGATTGTTTATTTTCAAATCTCTTAAGAGGTTTGGACTGTAGTTTTTAAAGTCACCCACATGGTTTAGTTTGCTTTCACTTAATAAAAGTATCAAACTTTCTCAAAATATTACATTAAGTTTTAGTGCTGGATGTTTATCAGGAAGGCAAAGTAAACAATATTTCAAAATTCAAACTAGACAACTACATGGGAGAGAGCTGATGGCAAAATGGATACAAGGAATCCAAGACAACAATCAACTTTCACACTTTGGAAAGGCAAAGGAGGGGTCTCCTACAATAGAAAGAGAGAGAGGCAACTTCAGATTGTTAAGGCGTCCTTCATCGTTCTCAAAGGACAAAGCACAAACAGCAAGAGTCTGTTTTATTTTGTTTAAACTTAAATATGTTTTTTTGTTTGTTAACTATTCGGTGTTTAGTTGTTGTTTGTCTATGCATGTGTAAGCTTAAGCTACCCTATAATAGCTAATGGAAAAAAGTGCCAGTCTATGCTTATGCGGTTGCTTTCATGCTTGTTTTGAGGGGAACGCTTTCAGCCCATTATTTTTAAATAATAAAGTTTGGGCAACACATTCAACAAGCTTATAACAATGAAAAATGTGGCAAAATTACTAACACTATCTGAGACAATATGGAGCGAAAGACTTGATAAAACACTTTTATATTGAGTTGCTTATATATGAAAATGCCTTTGTACTTCATCTTGTTAATTATACTAAAAGCTTCCATATGAATTACTAATTCAACTACAAAGTATAGATGATAATTTGTTACAAGAAGAAAAATCTAGATTTTGTTAGTAATAATTATCAGCAAACAAGCAGATAGTGGTGACCTGAAACATTCTAGACAAACGTTCTGGAGTTGAACATACCTAACCATGTTGTAAATGCAACATACTGCAACCTCTGAAGATGTATTGGTATTTCATTTCCAATGTCATGATGAATGATGGGGAAAAAAGGTGGCCAATTTTTTTCCTCTATAACTATACCAGCTGCAAAAAAACAAAAAAAATTGTAAAACACCAAAATATAGAAATTGTTTTTGTTGACTTCTTTGTGAATATATGAACTTGAATACCTCGTGCTATGGCATCCTCTCTCCGTTTTATTTCCTACAAAATATCATGAGGTACATCAATTTCCTGACTACTAACAACAATTATAGTATAGCACAATGGCCAAGTAAATTTATAGCAAGGCAAAGTAAACAGATGTGGCATTAAAATCCTGAAATGAAAAGTAGAGGTAGTTAATGTACGGAACCAAATTCTCAACAGGTCTATCCATATACTAATGCTACCAAAAAGAAGGACAAGTAGCAATATCAAAGAATTAACATAAGCTGCCCTCGCTACACCAGTTAGGTCCCTTTATATAAAATAACAAAAAATTGAATCTGACTAACCAAGTTGCTAAATCGCATATGTGTACATGTGTGTTCTAAAGATATCAAGTAAAATATCAGGATGGATCACCTGTTCCCTTTTTTTCAATTCAGACTCTCTGGCTTGAAGTTCCTTCTCCTTTGCTTTGACATCCTAAAGTTAAAGAGGACAATTAAATCTTAAGAGCAACAACACAACAGCATTGAGACTGATAGTTTTGAATTTATGATATTATATATGTGAGTGTGTATGTGTATCAACATTCTCACATCCAGTCTACCTTTGAGCCATCAAGAGGGATGTCAATAGTTGCTCCACGATCATAAGGCTCGGGAGGAAGGGGTGAGAGTCTTGAGGTCGCAGAAGGAACACTTCCAGGATTCTGCAAATTCAAACAACTACATAGTAAATTTATAAACAACAATTTTTTTTTATTTACATCTCATGTTTGAAAAGAAACAAAGAAGTTATAGGAGATATGCCCAAAAGAGAAGGGAAATAAAGGACACCAAATCATTATAGTTGCTAACTCCTCTCTTAAATTTTTTACAATAATAGCTCCATTTATATAGTCCACAAATCATCAGAAAAGAAAGTGGACGCAAATCACAACCAATCAATTACAGTATCTTGCAAAAATTGCACCAATCTACATCAGGTAACCTCCCATTCAACGTATGATAAAAGAAACAAAAAGTACCAAGAAAATAGAAAAGCCATCATAAAATAATTTCCAGAAACTGGCTCTAACGTTTAGAAATACAAAACAGCATAACAACATATTACTAAGTCAGTCCAAAATTTAACTACTCTAGACCTGTTAGTTGCAAATTGGCTCGCCCTACTTACTATGCAATCAATATGGGAAAAAAACTAGGCAAGCAATTTATTGATGAAATTAAAAGACAAGTGTAAATAGAGCACCAGTGCCTCAAATCCTCCACTCCTTAAAATTATCTATTGACCAAATTTTATCTCTTCTATCCTCCAAATACCAAACCAACAATGCCTCAAGTAACCCTGGAAACTGGGCATACTTCACTGCTTAGTCCCCAGTACAAATTTCACTGAGGATGCATCTTTTCCAGTCTCCAAGTAAATAAAACCCTTCTGCAGATCCTTGATTAAATTCACAATGGCTGTAGAAAGGGACTTAAATGTGTCTTCCAACTTTCCCACCACCCATACACTCTCTGGTCAACCTAACAAATAGATAAAACACCTGAACCTGATCTAGACCCAGGTGACTTCGTGAAAACCCCTTCCTCTACAGAATCCTACAACCAGAAGAATATCCATCCATGGTAAAAAAACATCATTATTTCTACAAACTGCATCTATAATCATCAGTTTAATGGGAATAAGTGAATGACTCCTTGACCATTCAACATGAAGGTTTATATTGAGATCTCAAAACAAATAGGAGAGGTATCTTCACGGCTAACAAAGTGAAACCGAATAGCAGGAACTCTCTTCCTCATAATCTCCCACAAAAACATCCATAAGAACACAGTGTTGCCTTCCATGTTTAGGTCTACAATCAATCCTTCAGAAATTACTCCAAATGTTTTATTAAGCATTACATATGTTTTAATGGTTATTATTTACCACCATAGTCACTCCTACTTGATCAGAAAACATTAGTTCTTGACAACTGTCGTAGATTTATAATTGCTAAATTCTTGTGCTGTCAAACTTAATTTGACCCACTCCACAAGTAAAAAGAGAGAAAATCCATTCTAAACTGCTGGCACTCAGCAACAAGCAAGCAACTTCAACAATTGAATAATTACCAACATGTGCCATTAGCCCATTATTATAAAAACTAAACCTCTCTCAGATATCTTAAATTGCACAATCATTGATTCATTTGCCAAAACATTATCGTGAAAAGTGTTGTATATTAATATAACTGGTATTAGTTAGAGAAAAGGGAAAAACTTACGGTAGTGTAAAATGCACCTCCTCCATAACTTGATTGCCCTGACCCACCTTTTCCTTTAGCTACTCCATCCTAATATTTATCAACAAAAATGCTTAATGTTTTAGTCCTTAAAATAATATTCAAATAAAAGAGCAAACCACAAAGAACTCGGCAGATCTAAGGAGTCATATCTGCAGTTTCAATTCAAATCAACAAAGGCATAATTACATACTCAACTGTCATTCGATAATCATCACAAAACCCATCTGTCAAGAATTTATAGATCAATGGGAGGAAATATAAGAATTCTGTGAGATATATTCATTAAGGAAATGACTGACTGAGAAAACACGATGCTAGTTTCCATGCATTTTAACACTAACAGTACATTTCCTCCTGAGAAAACAAAATTGGATCCCTTGGCATCTGATCAGAAGCACAACCAAGGTTTTCAAAAACAGTTCGTGACAGAAAAGGCTGCAGCAAAAAGGTATATGTAGCAGCCATTAGCATTATTCCCCATATTAATGGAGTGAAGAAAAATCTCGGAAAACCACCGTGACTTCCCGCGACAAAACGCCATTAATCAAAAACAAATCCGAGAATTCCATTTTTTTCATCTCAGATGGATAAAAAAAACACGTTTTCAGAATAGATCTAAACACCACATTACCTTCTCCTCTAGTTCTGACCTTCTCTCATCTCTAACAAGGTTTATACACTGGATTTTTCAATACCTTACAGCTCACATCTTATCTTATATTAATAATATATTATTAGGGCAATTTCAATCAACACAAATGGTTAGATCTTCCACTCACATTCACATGACTTCAGAATTCCATAGTAGATTATACTAAATTTCATTGAAAATCTTCAATCAGATGTGCCTCTCTAAATCTAATTTCTTGTCTTAAAAAAAAATTATTAGGTATATCAATCTAAGACATTCTCACTGTAGACCAGTCACTGAAGAAAATGGTGTGAAATTCTGTTTTCAAACATTTGCATTTGTTCATCACTAATTAATAAAGCACATTACAAAAGGATTATCAAAATTGAATCTAACTCCAACTATTATAAACAATTATTACTAGAAAATGAAAAAAGAGAAAAAGTGAACTAACCGCAAAGGGATTTTCGTGGAGATCTTCTTCTTCGAAAGGGTTTGGATCGTAGCGGCTCATTATATGAGAGTGAGAGCTAAGGGATCTTTGGAATCGAACGGAAAATGGATGATGTGAGAGATAATGCGGTGGTTACAGTGGTTATGTGTGTGTGTGTTTGTGTGCAATGCACACAAAAACACACAGAAAGAAAGAGTGCGTTGGAATCTACGGCTTTTTCGGCTTTCCGATTTTGTCTCTATATTCGCTGAAACTGCACACAAAAAAGCACACACTCAATGGATGTGAAATGGAAGAGTTTCATGCATTCTATCTTATATCCACCGTCTCTTCAAGCTTTTAAGTAATTTTTACCTTTTTTTAATTATTATTTTTATCATTAAAAGTACTATTTTTATTTATTTTTTTGGAGTAAACTATTTAATTAGAGGTTTTCTATGAATGTTTCTGACATCTCCCCTAAATACAACTCTAATAATATTTATAGGGATTTGATACATTTGAACTTGAAAAAAAAAAAAGGTTTTTGAGATTTTTATTTTATTGTTCTATAAAATGTATATTTCGGTTGGTATATTCAAAACATGAAAACAAAATTTAAAGAAAAACAATTATTTATAAGGAAAAATAAAAAATAGAGGTCTACTCTCTACCTATTCCATTAATACAATTCATAGTGACTTAATGACTTCCTAAAGGTCTCCATATATTATGTCAATAACATTTATTAGAATAATCATACTTGTTATTTTTTTTTTTGGGGGAAAAAAAAGTTGTTATTTTTTTTACTAAATGGAACGATGCTTATATGGTTTTCTTTTTATTAAAATGTATTCTTTATAGTTTCACTAATATGTATTGTGCATGTTAAATACGATAAGTATCATTATATTTTTTATTATTTATTTACTATTTTATTCTTTAATTATAAATATTTATCGTTTTTTCACATATATTAAAAGAAATATGTAATGTAAACTAATATATATATATATATATATATATATATAAATTTAATATATCAGTTTTATATATAAATGTTACTAAAATATTTTTTATATTATTTAATGTGATTTTTTATTTTTAAAATAAATTAGTAATATTAAGAAATAGTATATTTGGTAAAAAAAATAAATAAATGCGTTTAATAAATTAGACAGATGCTTATTTTTAAAGATAAATTATTTTCTGAAATTATTTATTTATAATCAGGAAGAGATGTAGTAAAATTAGTTAATCATTTGGTGAGAAGAAAGAAATTACGTGGAGTTACTTAACTCATAAAAAATAAGAAAGTAAGTATTATAATTAATACAGAAAAAAAGTAAATGATTAATGAAACATATGGCAATGTTAAGCATGTTTTTATTTAACACGCAACATTGAATTTGGATTTCTAACGCAGTTACAATTCTGGGTTGTTTAATTTAGATTAATGATAAAATTATCCTAAGGCAGTAAAATTAATTGTCTTCTATACCATCTGATTTGAAATCAATAATCAAAACGCACTATATAATCTATCTGCATGTATTGAACTCCAAGAATCGTTATCCCACGCTATTACTCTCTTAAAGATGCAATGAAAATAACATCCAATTTCATCTAAATCTGAAATTTGTTTAAATAAACTCAACTTTTTTTTTTTACTTTATATATATTCTTCAATCAGTCACTCGAACTCAAAGAATGTTCTTGCTAACCATCCAAAAGTCTCCATAACAGTTATTCAATTATTTTCTAGACTAATTGGATTTACCTTTCGATGTTAAAGGAAATGTCAAATTTCAAATTTAGCATGAAACGTCACGTAGCAAACATTTTCTTTTTATGTTTATTTATGTGACACATCGCATAAACTTTCGGCCAAGTTTGGTGTGAAGATGAAATTCATAGGAGAGTGCACATCGGTTCAAATTAGGATTTTTTAATAATTTTATGAGAGTTTATACGGAAAAAAAAAAATATAAGAGTTGGGTCTGGTGACAGTAAGATTTATTGTTAAAAGATTGTTTTTAGAATGATAAATTAAAATAATTTTTAAAATTAATTATAACAATGGATCATGAGATTAACAAAATTAATACTCAATAAATTTGAATAAAACAAAACTAAAAATTACGTATAAAACTTTTCTACTCATTGTTAACACCAAAAATTTGTTGGTTGTATTAGTCATTCAACTAAAGTATAATTGTTTGATGTTAAAAATCTTACGCTAGATATATAATATACAACTTAAAAATGAGTTTACTTTAAAATGAGTTTTAAAATGGAAATATCTTTTACTTTTTGGGTTGATTTTACAAAATAACAATTCAATTCAAATTAAATTTTATGTAGTATCAGAATATATTCAAAATAAATTGAATTATCTCATACTCTTCGATCATTGACATAAATGAATGTTAAAAATCTCAGATAAATTATGATCGATAAACAAATTTATAAATGTGAAATATCCTTCAACTAATGTATCTTTTTGTAAAGGTTTAATAGATTCATCATCCAGCTTATAAAGAAAAGTTAGGCACACCCCAAAATTTAAGGAATGAATTATAATTGGCAGATAACTAAATGATGACTCCTAAATTTATAGAAAGTCAGTTGGAGGCTATTATTTGATTTTCCCACAACCTTTTCAGATAAATTATAAAGCTAACAATAAATCTATGTATAATATAAGAAGGTTTGTTGCTCTACAAATTATCAAACTTATAAAGCTAACAATAAATCTATATACTCTATAAATTAGGTTTATTTTTCAATAACTCAAATTTAAAAAAAATTATTAAAATATTCTATTTTGAAAATTATACACCAAAATCTTTTTTTTTAATAGCTATAAGTCGTCTCTGCAAAAGACGACTTCTTTAAGAAAATTCAAGTTTGCAAAGGGATAAATCGTCTTTAATATATTTGAACAATATTTTCGAGTATGACCAGTTAACTGATATAGTATACATTTTTTTAGTATTTTTTCTCTAATGTCCATTTCAATTCGAATACGTGTATTATTTGGACGATCATTTTTGGATGAGTACTATTAGAGAAAAAGTATCAAGAAAATATTTGGTTAGTTGGTTGTACTAAAAAATATTGTCCAAATGTTATAGACAACTCTAATTAATCTAGTAATTTAAAATTTGTGTTATTTTTTATAAATGAATCATATATATTGTTAATTTTAAAAAATTTAAAAATTGAAAGAAAAAAAAAAATCTCTTAAGTAAGTCGCATTTGCAAACTCAAACTTAAAAAAAAATTGCCAAAAAAATAGTTTGATAATTTTTTTTGAAATAAGGGGTATTGAAAAAAAAAACCTTTATCAAACTGATCAATGATTATATTGTTGACATCTCATTAGTTCTAGACTCACTTAACCTCTAACCAATTCAATTCAATCTCAACTATTGTCATGATAAACTTTCTGGCTTACCCATATCAACTTTATTTATCTTTTACCATTGCACTAATGAAATATTGGTTTTTGAGAAATCATTTAACAGTACTTCATTGTCAAATTACTAACTATATTTACTTTGTTATAACCAAATTGGACAAATTCAGTTCTAACAAACACTAAAGCATAATCAACTCTAGTTAAATTATTTGAGGCATATATTCTCAATTATCTACCTTGACTCAATATCAGAATTAATTCATTCATTGCCTTTGTTGCGATGCCACAGTTTTACTCTTTGTAGAAGTCAACTATGTCCAAGCAATGCTTGAACTTAGTTTGTGAAAATGATTTGGTGAAGGCATCATCAGGATTATTCTCAGTTGCAATCTTTTCAACTAAAACATGCATTGATTCAATCACATCCCTTATGAAGTGAAACTTAACATCAATGTGTTTAGACTTATTATAGTACACTTGATGCTTGGATAAGTGTATAGTACTTTGACTGTCACAAAAAATTGAAACACAGTTCTGATTTATTCCTAGTTCACCAATAAGTCATTTCCCCCGTATAACTTCTTTAACACCTTCAGTGATTTAGCTTGAGTTGTAGAGAGAGCTACGATTGATTGTGTAATTGCTCTCCAACTTACAGCAGTCCCATACAAAGTGAAAACATAACCACAAATTGATTTTCTAGTATCAATATTTCCAGCATAATATGAGTCCACATATCCTTTGATTGGTTCCTTGTCATGATGAGCCTTTTTGAATTTCAAACCTGTTGTCAGATAGCCATTAAGTACTCTACTTGAGTGTTGACCAATGCAGTGCCCCTGGATCAGTCATAAATATGTTTGCAACATTTACAGCATAATCCAAATCTGGCTTGCTGCAGATCATACCATACATTATGCTGCCAACTCCACTTGCATAAGGAATGATACTCATTCTTTGTCTTTCCTCATTAGTCTTATGTGAATCTTGCATGGACAATTTGAAATTTCATCCCAAAGGAGGAGTAATATGTCTTGTCTCATGCATTCTATATTTAGTGACAACTTTCTTCAAGGGCAGCTTGTGAAAGAAATAATTCTCCTTTCATTATGTTTCTTTTATTGTCCATACTAAGATCGTCTTGACTTCTCCAAGTTTCTTCATCTCAAATTCATTACTAAGGTCAGTTTTGAGCCTTTTGATATGGTCCTTATTTGAGCTTGCAAGAAGAATAACATCTACATGGAGTAATAGGTAATCGAGGCTTTGTTCTTGACCTTCTCCTTGCTGATGTTAAAACAACGTTTCTACATGGTGACCTTGAAAAAATCATTTATATGCAACAATCTAAAGGATTTGCTAAAGGTAGCAACAAAGTTTTTCTTCTAAAAGAAATCATTGTATGGCCTTAAGCAAAGTCCTAGACAATGGTACAGGAAATAATAAGATCTGCAACAAGAATTAACCAATAAAATAGAAAACTAACAATTGCAAAATCAGAACTGAAACGAAGAACGTTATTCGTTTGAACTGAAACGAAGAATGTTCTTCACCATGACTGACACAAAAAATGCAAAACCAGAACTGTTACAGCGAGCGTTCTTCGTTTGAACTAGTAAAGCTAATTTGCCTTGAATACTATATATAATTGAAAATGCATTGTGTTGCATTGCTAGAAAATTAAGAAAGGTCTATGCAATTATTAAAAGGATTCAATAGAAATCAGAAACAAAGATTAAGGGAGATCGAAAAGAAAAAAAGATTGTAAGAGGAAACTAGTATTGTTGTATTCTCAACAGTGATCGATACTAGGAGATTACAATTGAAGATACCTTAATCTTGTAAATTCAAACACATATAGTGAATTGTCTTGCTTTCTTGCTTGTGATGTAGGTCTCAAGAAATTGAGGCTGAACACGTAAATTTTGGTGTTATTTCATCCTTATCTTTCTTTAATTTTCATTTTACATTGATTTTAAAATTGTTTTCAAAATTGCAAAACGAAGAACATTCTTCGTTTTAGTGTTTCAATTCTGGTGAAGAACGTTCTTCGTTTCAGTTCAAATGAAGAACATTCTCTATAACAATTTTGATTCTGCATTCTTTGTGTCAGTCGTGGTGAAGAACATTCTTCGTTTCAGTTTAAATGAAGAACGTTCTCTGTTTCAGTTCTGATTTTGCAATTGTTAGTTTTCTATTTTGTTAGTTAATTCTTATTGCAGATCCTATTATTGTTTTAACGATTTTCCTTTTTTAAAATATGATAACTTTTCTTTTCTATTTCTCCAAAATTTTCACTTTATCTTCTTTGAATACCTTTGACTTGCAACTAAAAACAACATCATGGTAAGATTTTTTTCAAACTCTTTTTTTGCGCCATTATTACTCTAGTTTGTATACTTCATCTTCACTTTCTTGCATTTTTTTCTTTCGTTTTTCTCATTTTATTCACTTTTTATAAATGTTTATGATTTTTTTTCTCTATTTTTGTTCAAATTTATATGCTTCATCTTGACTTTTTTACATTTTTTTTTTATTTTCTCATTTTATTCACTTTTTGTAAATACTTCTAATTTTTTTCCTCCATTATAGCTCAAGTTTGTAAGGTTCATCTTAACTTTCTTGCACTTTTTTCCATTTGAATAACTTTTTATCAATTTATGTTTTTTTTACTATTAAATGACTTTTATTCGCTCTAATTAGACATTTCTAAACTCAATTAGTTAAATCAATGGTTTAGACAAAGTTAACACTCAAAGCTTTTATTCACTTTATACCCATTTACTTCTACTTTTTTTTTTCTCATTTCTTTTACAATATCGTTACTCACCTTTTCATAAATATTTGTCAATAATAAATATTAAAAAAGTTATAAAATAAATATTTATCGCTAATTCATAAAAAGTACGAGACAAATATTTGTTAGTGATAAATATAAAAAATTCACATGACAAATGTTTATCACTAATACATAAAATAATAATAATAATAATAATAATAATAATAATAATAATAATAATAATAATAATAATAATAATAATTATCATTGTCATTGATAAATATTAAAAAATACAGAATAAATATTTATCATCGGTACATAAAAAATACGGGATAAATACTTAAAAGTGATAAATATAAACATTCATGAAATAAATATTTGTTACTGATACTAAAAAAATACAAGATAAATATTTATTATTAATAAATATTACAAAATACAAAAATACAAGATAGAATTAGATCATTATCAAATATTTTTCACTCGTTATCAATTTTAATTTTTTTAATGATTATTAATTATAATAAATTAAATCAAATCATTTATCTATAGTATAAATAAAGGATTACTTTTTTATTAATTTTCTTTAATCATTATGTGGAGAAAAAAGTATAGAAAAGACGCAGTACCTATGTGGAAGCACGAGTATTTTTTAGTAGTTCATAAAAATGCTATCAGCAATTAGCTTTATATTAAATATGTAGATTATAATCTAAATTATTTAAATAAATTAATAAATAAATTATTGTTAATCCATCATAATAAAACTTAATTTATCCTTCTTTTTTTACAGATAATACAATAATATGCTATTAAAACAAAAAAATCTAAATAATAACAAAAGCAAAATTATTATTACAATAAAAGTTACATTTAAATAGACTGAAACTCGCCAATTACTCAATTAGACATGAAAAATATTGTTTAGAAACGGACAAGAATATTTCAAATGACAATAGAAACATTTTAATTTCACTTAATCAACTTTTGAAAAAACATCAACTTAAAAAATGATTGAACACGACTAAATACACAACTTAATGAATCACTAATAAGATAAATATGACTTTATCTACAAACTATTTCTGTGATTAAAGAAAAAAAAATACAGTAAAAAATAATTTTCATAAGGTATTTAAAAGAGCTTACAAAAATTAACAATAAACAATTTATGAGTCTATTTATGAAAAAATAATTTTCATAAGGTATTTAAATTATTTTTTTAGTTCTTTAATTTACTTTTTAGTTTCATTTTAGTTTTTCGGTTATTTTTTTGTTTTATTTTAATCTCTTCATTATATTTTCGTTAGTCAAATTGATCATTTCAATTAATTTTAAAAAAAATTAAGTTTTATACATGTGTCATCTTCTTCTCACAATCATTTTCAAACTAGAAATTTATTATCTCTATCAATCTAAAAATCCAGAATATTCATCAAATCTATATCATTCAAACCTACAACTTTTCAAACTTATAACCTTTCAAACTCATAAAAAAGAAAAATCTTCAAACCCATAATTCTTGTTGTCCATGTCTATACTTCTATCATTGCCAATGCAGAAAAATGAATAGAAAAAAATCGAAAGATGTTGTTATAAGCGAAACAAATGGATTTGAATAGGGTATCTGGTGTGACTAGATCTAATCGAAACTAAAAAAAATGTTGAAAATGGTGAAACCGTGAAATCCTAATATGTGAAAGGTGGAAGAGATGGGTGGAGTTGTGGCAAGTCTTAATTAGATTTAAGTTTGAAGGTTATGAATTTTGATTTGAGTTAAAATTTTAACAGTTAGGAGTTCATGATTGAAAGATATTTACCAATTTAAAATTGATTTTTATTTTATTTATTGAATAATTAAATTAAATATATTAATTTTTTTTCTTTCTCTTTTGCATTATTTTTTGTTGGAGCTGAAACTTTATCTTATTTAGATTTAGAGAAGATGAAGAAAATGTGGGAGACGAAAGAGATGAAAAAAATGAACTTTATCTTATGTGGATTTAGATTGAAGGAGATAATAAATTTATAAGTTTGAAAGTGGATGAAATGTAAATATACAAAATTTAACCTTTTTTTAACAAAAATTAATAGAAATGCCAACTTAACTAACAAAAATATAGTTAGGAAATCAAAATGGAACGAAAAATAATTAGAAGATTAAAGTAAAAGTAGAAAATAAATTAAGGGACTAAAAGAGTAATTTAGTCAATTCAAATGCAGCCCTAGTCTATTAGGTGAATAAACCACATGGTGCACCAAACTATTTCCATCCTAATTTAGAATCTTAAAAGCAATTATACTCAATAAAAAAATTGCAATAAGAAAAGAAAAGGGCAATAAATATCGTTGTGAAGTTTACAAAGTAGAACAATCAGTATATTAAATTACAACACTCGAGTTGATTTTGTACAAATGAAATAACTAACAAACTTTTGTTATCAAGGATTAACATAAAAACCACAAGGAAGTATGCACATCTGAATTACTACATTTTCATTATTAAGAATTTGGAAACAATTATCAAACAAATGGGTTAGTTGGCACACCTATGCAACACTATCAGGACATGGTGTAATGAACAAGACATTATCCGATAATACAAAACTACATACGAGTAGTGTTGGCAACTCCAATCTTTTCTATGAAGTTGATTGGACAAAATTCCTTGTCAAACTGAACATGTGAATGTTGTTGAGCAGGTTAGCAGAAAGTAATAAAACGTGGAGACAACTAATGGGGCCCTCCTTAGGTAACATGTATATGATGAAATCTTGCACGTTACTCTCTGATTATTCAGTTTCTAAATCTTTGCACAGCAATTCATGAACAAATATCACCACCATTCTTATTTTTCATTTGAATCACTTGCCTCAGACTCCCTCTTTATCATATTTAGTAAGTATAGGACGACCTCAGACATTGCCGGTCTATATTCTGGCTCCAACTGCATTAAAAGAAGAAAGTTAATTCCATTAGACAGTGATAAACTGATGAAGAATGGTGGACAATAATATGAAACTTTCATGAAACACCAATAAATGAAAACATAAGAAATAAGAACTACTTTTTCAAAAAAATAAGAAATAAGAACTAGGGCAACCATCTTGTAAGTACAACTCATATGGTGAAAGGTTACAGGGACATTTGATATGTTGGGGTGTAGTTTTGCCATTGGACACTTTGAAACAAGACAAAAAAATAACTAGGGCAACCTTAATATCTATGGAGTTATCTATTTCTAGTCATATGAAGTAGAACAATTTTAATATCTATAGATTTTCTTGTATATTCCTCTAGATTTTTCTATTTTGTGAATCCCTACAAGAATGGTAGAAAAAGAGCAAAGTGTTTTGATATCAAGCAATAATAACAAGTTTCTTTGAGCAATTAGAGAGTTATCTCTTTCCTCTATCTTTCTTTCTGTCCCTGAAAGATAAACAAGCTAACAATAACTGAGATTTATGTTGAAACTTATAAAAACTCACCTGAAGGCATCGAGAAATAATGTCTGCAAAATTTGACAACGACTTTGCAGGGAAAACTCCATTTAAAGAAGGATCAACCATTTTTGATAGTGCATCAATATCATGAAGTTTAGGAATTGCCCATCTAGCAAGAAATTGCTCCCCTCGTGGACGTGTCCTGTGTCCGAGATGTTCCAAACAATGAATTATTTAACTGCATAAATAGTACAAACAGATGCTAAAGTAATTTGCTTATGCATTCTCACCTGTCGTGAGACTGACGGCCAGTCAAAAGTTCTAACATAATCACTCCAAAGGTGTATATGTCACTTTGGTAATTGTAAGTTCCTAACTCAAATTCTGGAGCTCCATAGCCGTAAGTTGATTGCAGGTTCCCCGAGAGCTGACAGTGCATGGAATTTCATCAGACTGTTATAGCTTATAACACAAATTACATTTTGGCATTGTTACGTAATGATATGATATTGAACATTAAATCCTGCTAACACATCGGGAGGTACATCAAACCTATAATTTTTTTACCATTTCCCTGATAAAGTCAAAACAACTTCTACAGTATCAAATAATTTCTTCTTACCTGACTTACAGATCCCGAAGCTATTAATGGAGCTAAACCACAATCAGATAGACGCACTGATAGATCTTCATCAAGGAGAATATTGGCAGACTTCAAATTTCTGTGTATCACAGGTGGCTGACATTGCTCATGCAAATATCTAGTAAAGGACAAAAGTATTACTGTATTAGAGTCAGCATATCAAACTGTTGTCTTTTAAATATCTTAGAGTGAAGAAAAATCTTCCCACCCCTCAACTTCCAATTATAGGTTTTGCATAAGCTTCATTAATCTGTCTAGAATATCGTATAGCTCTCTAAAGTGATCAGGCAAAAGGTTTCATGTTGTTATAGATAAAGATCATTCTTTAGATAACACCTAACAGCTTATGTTTTTTGATTGAACAAGTTTTTAAAATGGAGTTTAGCAATCTATGTCTTTTATACTGAGAGTAGAACAGAATGTAATTTGATTATAACATCCACGTCAAGATGCGTGCTGGTTTAAGTATGATGTTAGACCAATTCGAATTTGATAAAGTTCAGGCAAGGTTGGAATGCAACTACCATATTAATGAGAAAGTTAGTAGATTAATGGTTTCAGCAATCAATGAATTCAATCAAGAGGAGTAAAATATTTAGGCGGCACAAACTAGAATTCAAAAATGAAACCTGACCGTTGTAAACTACAACTTAAAAAGCTTGAGCAATTTTTTGATTTACATTATTGATTAATTGACTTACTCTAAGGCTCTAGCTGCCCCAAGTGCTATCCGAATGCGAGTATTCCATGATAGTGCTGCTTTCAATTCCTCATCCGAGTGAAGTGCATCATATAGTGATCCGTTACTGCAGTACTCGAAGATCAGAAGCCTTTGACCATGTTCTGAACAGTATCCAATAAGCTCAACAATATTTGAATGTCTTATTCTGTCAATATTGTTTACTAATTCAAGAAACTCATCGTCCTTATGGTGAGTAGAGGCTCTTTTGTCAAATTTCTTTACAGCAAGTAGCTAACAATTCACAAAAAAAAGTAACCATCAAAATAAGAATCCAATTGAAGCATAAACATAACAAGTTCAGTACAAAGGATAAGAATCCAATGCTATCGATAAGCAACAATTCTACCTTCCCATCAGGAAGCTCTGCTCTGTACACAGTGCCCAACATGCCTCCTCCTATAAGATTTTCTTGAGAAAAGCTATTTGTATACTGTTGAAGGGATGCAATGGTGAAAGATTTTGCAAAAGTGGGAGGAAGAATTGAACTTCTTAAGGATGGATTGACATTAGTCACTCTGTGGGAAGTGGTTGGCTCAGCGATCACCCTCTTAGTAGGAAGAGGATGAGGAGGAGGTGGTGGTGGTGGTGGTGACGGTGGAGGTGGAGGTGGAGGTGGTGGCGGAGGTGGAGGTGGAAGAGGCATAGAATACACTTCTGGTGTACTGATATCTATTTCCTGATCTCTCGACTTTGGTATTGCCACCATTCTTTGCACATCCTTCTCTTGCTTATCCTGTGCATTTGGAACAGCCCAAACTCTCCTAGGCTCTTCTTGGTGATCATCTTTTGGCCTCAAAACATCCACTGTTGGTGGTACTGTTAAAATAAATCAAAATTATTAATAGATTCAAGTGATATATTGGTGGATTCTTCCAACGAATAACTAGATGCAAGATAAGTAATTAAATGGAAGACTAAAAGCTATATCTTTTTGCCTTTTTCTGTTCCAATAGGTGGTTGGACAACAACAGCTTCGTAATCTCTAGCATTTTGTCTTTCACCTCCATATGCACCGATTTGACGTTGCCTGGACCTTCTGTCAACCCGTTCCCTTCTACCACATCTTGGAACAAATAAAACGAGTGCTAGTACAAAAATAACGAATACCAATACACTTGCAATAGATATCAAAACCACCCTTTTGGTATGTTTTTTGGATCTCCCAAATTTTGATTCAGTCGCTACAGTAGGTCCATCAGCTTGTTTGGTAGGTACACGGCCAGAACCAGAACCAGAACCAGAAGATGGTACTCCAGAACCAGAAGATGGTACTCCATTAACAGAAGATGGTACTCCATTAACAGAAGATGGTGCTCCAGAAACCGGTGCTCCTGGTGGTGGTGGTACTTGAGAGCCAGGTGGAGGAGCACTTGGTGCCGTGGCATTATCATTAAATGGATTTCCAGCTTGTCTGCATAATGAACACCGTCTTAGTTACAGAAGCTACAAAATTACAGGTTTACAACTATATGTTCGTCAAATCCAAACTTCTGATGTAACCAAAATCAATAAATAACATAGAATACAGAATACACGTTATGGAGACTCGGTTTTTCTCGATGGTCACAGTTAAAATTCAGTTTATGTTTTTATTATTCCTTGTGCAATATCCTACGCTAATTGTTAGTAGTCCTAATCAATACAACTTCCTAGACATTGAATGTAATTAATGCATCATCATTAAAAATACAAAGTAAGCTATGAGGAACCCAAATAAAATAAGCTAAAACTCAACCTTATGCCCTGCTACTGTCAATATAACAATAATCTATGGACCACTTTCTAAAATATTGTTACTGTTAGAAAATTATAAAATATCTTATAATATCTTTTATATTATATTAGAGTATCTTTATCTATTTCCTAGGATCAATATATAATCATAGAGATATCTTAGAATATCTCATTATTAATTTGTTCCTGATTTATAATTGAGTCTATGTATTTCTATAAATAGAGAATACTATTGAGTCTTTTGAATCAAGTTAGCATAAAACTATTATCAAATAATATTCAAGCTCTTATTATTTTGTCTCCCTCTTTTCTCTAAAATCCCACAACTTCAACAGTTACAATTATTCTTCTTTAATCCAATTTATACTAAAAAGTCCACACCTTCTGTGGACTTGACAGGCCCAGAAGCACAAGTTTAAAACACCACAAATCAATTATACGCTATACAAGCTGACCCCTAAATGAAAAATTGAGCCATTAATTTGGGTGCAAAAGAAGTGTACCTTTCCTAATGCACAGTGACTCTATTACAACATATTGTTTCTTTTTTTCTTGACTGATTATGTTAGAAACCCAAGAATCGGATTCCAAAGAGTTAACTATTTTATTGAAAGAAAAAACGCAAGAGCGAATACGCTCCTCAAGAGCAGATACCCTCCTCAAATGGAATACCAATTTAATTACTAAGGTTTGGAAAAGATCCTTCTTAACGGAGAGAGAAACTTTACTTATAGATTCTCTGTACTAGGAGAAATGATCAAACAGAAACTGCCCTAAAAACAGGAAAAACAGAAACAACTAACAGCCCTATAAAAACTAACTACCTCCTAACTAACATAGCAGTCTAACTAATTAATTATCCCTATTACAACCTCAAGCAATTAACTACTTCTCCTAACTAACTCTCTTTTATTTAAGGCCTGGCAGTTTAACTGGAGAAAGCATCTATTTGTTTCTAATTATTACAAATGAAGTGCTTCATAAGTTCATAACTTCTTCAGAAGGCGTAATATCAAAGTATCATATATTCTCTTTTGTCTTTTGTCTTTATTCCTTTTTGGCTTAATTGTCCCATTTAAGCAAAAAGAAGCACGATGCATAAAGTATTTATTTTTTAAGGCTTTCACCTGAACGTAGGAATGTTTAGCAACTTTGGAGGTATTGGGCCAGCAAATTGGTTGTTCTCGACATTCCT
>NC_021165.2:58336970-58381483 GCF_000331145.2 Cicer arietinum | reverse complement strand
AAGGAAGACTAAAATTTAAAGAATCAAGTAGGACTAAATTGAAAAGATAGCATCTAATCCTATATGCTTCCAGAAAGTTCGACAATCTATACAATATATGTCATAGTTTATATAAAACATGGTTCAGAAAAGTACAAATCTTTCAGAGGAAGATCTTGTAAAACATCAAGTGTCCCGGATAGTTGATTATCCTGCAAGCGCCTGCCAACAAGAAAATAGTGAGTTTGCTTGCTAATTGACACAGAAAATAGGTCATACTTTGATATTACTAAGAAGAAATACTAACAGGGTGGTCAAGGATGACAGGTTCTCCACTGAAGGAGGTAGTTCCCCGCTCAGATTATTACTAGATAAATCTCTGCAAAACCGTTAATTGCTCCATAAAATATGTATAATGAAGAAAATAGTCTTAATTGTCTATATTAATGCATAGTTTAAAATGAGGCCATACAAATTGATCAATTGCGTAAGTGACTGAAACGCATCTGGTATTTCTCCAGTTAAATGATTGTTGTTCAGAGACCTGAAAGGAGATGATCCGGTATAATGTAGATAAACTTACATAAATTTTAACATACCATACAAATTTAATATTTAATATAATATAGGACAAACAACAAACTCACATGTCTGTCATTCCAATTAAAGTGGATAAAGAGGCTGGAATACTTCCAGTGAACAGGTTGGCTGAAAGAAAACTGCAAGTAAAATCCATTACGTCTTTTGACTGAACTTTAATGGAAAGTGCTAGTATTACAGAAATGAGTTATATTACATACAAGTTTCTCATGGTAACTGGCAAATTGGATGGAATGCTTCCTCCAATGTTGTTGTTGCTCAGATCGCTACCTCCAAAATACACAGCAAACAGTGAAAATGATGCAGAAGAAACTTATATATACTGTGAGAAGGAAGATAACTGAAATTGATGAACTGAGGGAAATGCAATAGATGCACATGAACACACAGAAAAATGTATGAAATAAAGGAGAATTATATTTACATTACTGAGATTGTAACAAATGTTGCCAGATTATCGCCCAGTTCTCCTCCCAAATTTGCACCATTCAGAACACTGTCAAAAATAAGATGATAAGAAAACTCATGATTATCTGTTCTGAGATACAACAATCGAAAAAGCCTCTCTCCACTAAAGGAGAAATTTACATAATCAAACGACATATAATGTCCAATTAATTATAAACCACTTCAAATACATGGATGGTGCTAAACTGCAATCGCAATATAACGGTTTTAGAGGTATGTACAACAGTATCACAACCACAAATGCGGCCACAACAGCCGCAGTTGACTGCATTTTACCGCAATATATAGGTTCGCAGCGTAACCGCAACTGCGACTGTAACAGCAATTTAGAACAATGATCAAGTCCATAAATAAATCAATGTGAGAAGTATCATTCAATAATTCAATATGAAGAGTCAGAGGAAAAAGATAAAAACATAACATACATTTTTTGAATGAACGAACCATTACACTGAATGCCTTGCCACCCTTCTCCGCATGGATCTCCGCCACTAGCAACCCATCCAGGGAGAGGAGGAGATCCCAGTGAAGCATATAAGCTATTAAGTGCAGCAACTGATACAATAAAAAAAATTTAGAACTCCTATAACCATAGAACATTACATAATCAATCAAGAATATGTCGAAAGTATTAATTCATACATTTTCTTTTCTAATTCTCAGTCAGCCATACAATTTAGTAACCCTCGCACACCAATCAAATCAAGACAAAGACATAATATTTAATGTACGGATACCAACATTCATAGTTGAATACAAAAAAAATATCCCATTTCATTGCTAGTGGAGGCCTGTTTGGATTATTTGATCTTATCTATTGGCATAAGCATTTGCGAAAACAACTTATGACAAATTTATAGGTGTTAAATTGCAGCCTTGGCAGATTTTTTGTCAACCTCCATAGTCAATTTGTGAAGGGATGCCCAACATGGCAGCACCATTAGCCACAATGACATGTTTATAGACTATTGACCTTCCGCCATCGACGACACTGATGTCCATAAGCTGTTTTCAACTTACTTCCATAGGTTTTATAGGATAGCTTATAAAAATAGCTTATAGTTTATATGAAAACAGTTTGACTTAATTTTTTTTATCTTTTATTATAGAAATAATATAAGCTCTTAATTAAGTTGTTTATCCAAACAAGACCTAGATATCATAAGAGAAAAGCAGATAATCTTCAACCATCATTAAAACACACACAAACACACACTATAATATTCTATTAATTTAATACCAATAGAGAATCTGGAGTGATTAACTTGGGAGACAGAGGTAAAAAGAATCATTACCATCAGTGGGATCAGTGACAGCACTTGAAATCTGAATTATGCAAATCAACAAAAATCCCAATAGAACATCTCCATAGATCTTAACTGTCTTGAACTTCAAAGTAGATCTCTTCCAATCCATTGAACACCAACTCCACTTCAATCTTCAACACACACATACGCAAACACTCCTCTATAAACCAAACCAATCAAAAACCATCCTCCAAACTAAACAACAACAACACTGGTAAAATCAAATCAATTCACCAACTTAACAACTCACAAAACACAATCCACCAAAAACAAAAAAACAAGCATAACCCTTAAGTTAAGTGAAGAGCATAACAATGACACAAAATGCCCCTGATTTCTGTGTTTCTACAAAGGAGAAGTAAACAAAAATTAGAATTGTAGCAGCTGAGCTTATAAGAAAGATAATAAACTTGGAGTCTAAGATTCAGAAAGAAAACGTAAACACGCATATTGCATTGCATAAAAAAATAAGAAAAAAATGATAATATAGTATTGACAGTAATAATAGTTATTTATATTTATTAATACAAAAAGAAGAAGAAGAAGAGGAAGTAACTAAAACAAGCATAAGAACCCTAACCTTTGAAGGCAAAGGCAAATATGTAAAGGTAGAATGAGGAAGGTTGTCTGTGAGATTCTCTTTCTTTCTTAGCAGTCAGCACCGTCTTTCTTGCTCTCTCTATCACATAACAAATAACAAATGAAGTCAAGAGTCAAGACATAAACATTATTAGTATAGTACCTAAGCTGTAAAGTACTATTCTTTTTTTTTTTTAAGAAATGTTTTAAATTATCTCAACCACGCGCCGTTCTTGGCGCGTGTTTTTCTATGCTGTGCTTAACCTTGGTGTTATGTTGTTGGAATTTCTTTCTTCTCTCGCATACAAAAGGTTGTTGAAAATTATTCCACCAACTTGAAAGCAAGTGTTTCTATAAAAACTAGCAAAATATATGTGTCTTCGTATACTTCGCGCTTTTGTATATTGTTTAATATGTTGTTTTAATACCACAATATGATATAATATTATATGCTAGTGTAAACGACCAATGCAATGTTCGAGTTAATATTTACTTTTTAAATTTTATCTAAAAAATATATATTGATCATATCAAAATCAATTTAATCATATATTGATAGTTAATGTTAATATGTTTTAGTTTATTAGTTAGTGAATCGTTATGTATCATAGATAAAAATACATATATAGTATTGATTTATTTTTATCATGTGTCTTTAGAAATAAAAGTGTATATAATTTTGTTGAATTTGATTTAAATTTTTTTAATTATAATTACTTCATAAAAAAATTTAGCATTATTTGTTTTCTGAATATCACAATTATGGTTATTTAAAATTTTCATCTATGAAGGTGTAATAAATTCTAGTTCGAATGTTGTATTTTGAATTCTTTTACATTATTTTGATTAAATATAATTATTTAGATTTTTAATTTAGTTAGTTTTATTGTAAATACGTTTTTATTTGAAATAAATATACCCTTTAAAAAAATTAGTTAATATTGTTTTATTTTTATATAATAAAAAAATTTTATGTTGCCTAAACTATCTTTCATTGAAATTTGTTTCATGAAATTAAATGTTTTTTAGAATCATAAATTTTAAATTAATTTATTCATATTATATGAATGATATCATAAATTAGGGTAAGCATAGTAAAATATTTCTTATATTTTAAACTACTAAAGTAGAATTTTTAAATGTTATATTCATGAAGTGTATCATCATATTTAATGAATTTTATTTACAGAATGTTTAATTAATTTGCATTAGAAAAGGCGAAAAAAGTGTATCTATGTGGAGAGTATAGAGTTTTTCGATGAATTTGTATTAAAAAGGCAAAAAAAAAAAGTATATACATGAAATGACGAAATAAAAAAGCTAAAAATACCTAAAAGAAAGGAAAGCAAAGAGAAAGTATGGAATTCCATTAGAAAAACAAATATAATGGTAATTTAAAATTAGAAACTATTACAAATTAATGAAAATAAAACCGACCTACCGATACCTAGAAATTTAACATACAAAAATATGTTGGAGAAGAAAAAATCCATTAATACAACGAATGTAATGCCAAAATGCAAGTGAATAAAATTTATTTAATTTCAAATTTTCAAAATCAAATTATTTGTTGTTTAATTTGTTTGGTTCCCTAAAACTAATTTTCGACATAACAATTATTTGATTATATATATATATATATATATATTGTTTAAGTTACGAACTTCTTTCAAATAATTAATTGCATAACTCATTAATTTCAAATTTCATCCAACTATATTTTTACTTTTTGAAAAATACTAATAGTGACATAAGAGTATATATTAGTATACTACATAAGAGTATATATTAGTACACGAAATATAAAAAAAATTATATTAGAAATTGTATATTTTCTTTTTTCTAAAATTGTGCATTTCATTTTTTAAAGATGTAATTATTATTTGTGGAATTTTTTTATTAATAAAATATAATAAACAATTTTGGTCTCAAAGTTTGAAAAATCATCTCTCTTATATATAGTTGATGGTGTAAAACCATTGATTATCCACTATCTAAGATGAATGCTTTTCCAATGACTAAAGTTGTTGATTATATTTTGTCAAATAAAAAAATTGTTTATAATATAAATCCATCTATTATGCAAGAAGAACAATGAAAATAAAGAAAATCAAATTCAACCTAATAAACAATATAGGTGCAAATACCAAAATCGTCAAATATATTTTTTGAATCATTCATCCTCAAAAATATATACTCATTGTTACACATATAGAACGTAACTAAATTAATATAATGTAAATAAAAATTAACAAAGAATAATATAAATAATGAATGTAATGAAATTGAAATAATAATAAAATATTCTAAATTTCAAATTCAATTTATTACACCTCCATGAATAAATTTTTATTTTTTTTAACCCTTCCCTTTATGTATTTATTTTTTACTTCTCTCTCTTAACTTATATATGTCTTACTTATTTGTTTGTTCAATTACCATAATGCATTTCATTAACAAAATTGTGATTCAACAAATATACAATAATATCATTCATTGATTTCTAAATAACATTGTATTGATTCAATGAATTATGTTGTTGTTTATTTGTCAGTCAAATGCGTTGAGTAAAATGAACATAACTTGTGTTTATGTTAATAACTTGCGTTTATGTAAGGTATTGGTTGCACAATGAGAAAAATAAAGAGAGAAACACAAGAAGTAATGAAGTCATAGAATTTAATAAATAAAGTTAAAAATGAGTGTGGTGGTGATTGAATTATTGGCTTTAAGAATTTGCAATATATTATTGAATTTGCAATATAAAGTTAAAAATGAGTGTGGTGGTGATTGATTATTGGCTTAAATTGGAGAAGAAGAAGAGAGAAAGTGAAAACAGAACAAAAAATAATTAAAGGATCAAAGTAAAATCAGAAAAATGCTAAGGAATTAAAAGAGTAATTTAATCTAACAATAAAAAATAAATTCAATAATAGACATTAAATAAAATAACTGGTGCAATTATCTAAACAACCAAATGAAATTTTCTAATGATATAAAAATAAAAATTAAATACAATAATAATCATTATTTGAAAAATTTGATATTCATATACTTCATTCAAATAATTTAGCATAATTTTTTCATTAATGATCGGTACAAATCTTTATGCATAATTCTTTCGAAGAAAACGTCTTTTACAAATTTTAATGAGAAATCTAAACAAAAAATCACAATTTTAAAATTTTCATATCATTTAATCAATAAATATTCATAAATTCATGGATAATTGTTAACTAAAAAGTTTAAGAGAAATATCTACGCACACGTAATAATGATCATATTCAATTCCAAAATTAAAAAAAGAAACATATTCTACTATATTTGTAAAAATAATTAAAATACCTAATACAATCTAATAACAAAAAAGTCAATATTTTTGAATTATTTAACTAACTCCGATTTATAAATTCAAAAATGATAGACAAACAAAAATATTAAAATATCTAAAGCAAATTATGTATACACATAACAATATGCAAATTTTTATCTAAATTTTGAATAAATAAATTCAGTAAATATGTTTTTATATTTGTCAAATATAAAAAATTGCTAATAACAATTAATTTAATTTTAAAAAATTATTTACATTAATTTTTAAAGTAATTATATTCAAATCAATAGTATATATATATGATGTTACATTTTTATAAGAAATCAAATTTATTCTTATAAATAAATTAATGTCGTATATTATTAATCATTTCTAAGATTATATTTTTTATTTGTATATTATTTTTATTTTTATTTCATGATGAACACACACTATTAATAAATATATTAAAGACTATCAATTACAACATCATTTCTTTTTCTTATAAATTATAATTGTATCTTAATAAGTAAAATATACAATAATTATTATCAACTATTTAATATTAAATAGGATGTTATACCATACATACAAAATAGTAATAATTAATAATAATAATAATGTTATTTTTAATAATAATAAATCTATTTTAGTGTTCGTCAATTTTATCATGAAGACTTTTTCTGCGTTGTGCACGAAGGCCTTCTTCACTTGCTGCGGCTGTGCGTGATGCAGCCACTTACACCAAAAGAATTTCTCATTATTTTTCATATTAAATTAAAATGTTTTTATAGAAAATGGGAAATTGCATTTGCTTTAAAAAAAATAATAGGTAATTGCATTTAATTTAATACACACTCTAGTTTTTAAAATGGATTTATCTTTCCAATACTTAATTAAAAATTGTGTATTATATTTTTTTCCCTCATAATTATATAATTTTATTTATCATTTATTAAAAAAACACTCAAATACACGTTTTAAATTGTATTATTAAAAATATTATTATATCTTTTAAATTATAAATATTAAATATATTATCTTATTTCTATAAATTAAAACGAAAATTATAATGATGTTATACAATAAATAACATAAATATATATAATAAATAACATAAATATATGTAGGTGCAGTAAACAAAAGTTTAATTTAGTTTTTTAGTAAGTATATAAAAGATAAGTGTTTTTTTAAATTTAAAAAAGTGTAAATGGAAAAAATGAGGTCAATATAATTTATCTTATAAAACATGACTTTTAATTAATTTGTATGTATAAACGACTTAGATTGGTTCCTAAAAGAAATGTAGATGAATATTTTAGTGTGCGAATTTTAGATGATTAAAGTTATATATTTTTTTTATTTATCAAATAAAATTATTATTTTTTCTATTAAAAAAGTTGTGTAATATCCCTACAAAAATGTCACAGGTAACATTATATTACAAAGAGTCTATAAAAAAAATATTGTATTGTTGTATCTACTGTATTATCCATAGAAAAGTTATACATAAATTACTCACATAAAATGCATAAATCGTTTTATCTATATATTAATCTTGAGTAAACGTATTCTAATGCTTTTTCATGTATAAATACTTATTATAAGAATATAGATAAGAATATAATTTGCTGTAGATAATAACAAATTTTTTTGTAATATACGTTTTTAGACATAGTTATTCATGCAGTTCCTTAACTTAATTTTAAATAATATTTTAGTTTTTTATTATTAACTTTTTTTATGATTTAATTTTTTATTTAATTTTCAGTAAATAATTTGGTCTTTTAAATTTTAAAATATTAATAATATTATCTTTTTTTTTGTTGTAAAAATTCATCAAAATTTTCAAACAAGACTCATAAAATTAATTATCATCTTCACTATAATATAAATTTTATCAAATTTATAACTCAAATTATTAAATAAACTCATATTTTTATTTTTTTATTTTTTTAAATTTTTGTAATAAAATTAACTAAATATTAAATAAAAAATAAATAAAAATAATAATAAAATATTATTTAAAATTAAATTAAATAACTGGAGGACAATTGTGTCATGTTATTAAGATGAAAATATTTACAATCATTTTCTTGGCTTGTGAAAGAGTGCATATTCGTTCCATACATTAACTATCCATGTGCAACGCAGCTGTAGAAAAATGAAAATCAATGGGCAGCAAAAGGATAACTATTACTGGATTTTCCACATCAACATAACGTGGACAAAATTAATTTCCACGTTGAGAACTTAA
The DNA here is from genome assembly GCF_000331145.2 of Cicer arietinum. NCBI lineage: Eukaryota > Viridiplantae > Streptophyta > Magnoliopsida > Fabales > Fabaceae > Cicer > Cicer arietinum. The sequence goes on along the minus strand of NC_021165.2, from coordinate 58,372,980 downwards.
AAATGATTAAACAAAAAATTTAATAATAGAAGAACGAAGAAGAAGTAAGTTGACCCGTTGACCGCTATAGCTGTCAAAAGTGACCGTAGAAAGTGTTTTTCATCAATGAATTGAGAATCTATTTGATTATCAATTGAGCCTCGTTCTTATCATTCGCAACACGTCCCTATTATCTGGTTAGAAAAAAATAAATGAAATTATAAAGATAAATAAAGTTATAAAGTAGAGTAGATGTCAAAGATATTATTTTTATAAATAAATATTAACGGTTAATAATTAATTTTAAAAAATAATTAATATCAAATATTGAATGTCGGATGTCAAATATTAGAAATTAAGAATGTCATATTTTTTTAAATTCATGAAAATCGTGTGTCATAACTAGTGAGAGAAAAAATATATAAAAAATGAGAGTGGATTATACTCTTAATTGTCTAAATTTTTAGTTATATATTTATCATATAATGAGATAATAACTAAATAATTAAACATACAAGTAGTGTTAAGAGATAAATTTAATTTTTTAAATAAAATAAAACGAAGAAAAGGGCAATTATTTAAATGTCACAAGGAGAAAGTTATCTTCATAGAAAAAGAAAAACGAATTTTGCTCGACAAAGAAACACAAACACAAAGGAGTCTAACACTCAATAGATACGACCAAGACAAAACATCCGTCAAAACTATGCATAACTCACCATCAAAGTGATGCGTAGAAGAACACATTTTAAACTTAAATTACATGTCTCACACGCAATCGCTAGTTGTTATGATCATCTGTCTATAAATACATATATGTAGAAAGGATTCAGAGGTGGACCTATGATTGATAGGTGGTAGGGGTTAGTTTTTTTTTTTTTGTTGCTAAAACAAGGATTTTATTTCATAATCCATTACTAAATTGTTTAACTCAAATGATTAATGAGATTAAGTTATGGACAAATTGTTTGAATTTTTTTTATCAAGTTTTACTTACTTACAATCAAATTCTAGATTGTCAAGACCTTATTCCCTAAGAACCGAAAGGTTATAAAACTAATTAGTTTTTACATTGCCATATTCAGGATGGCAAGCGCTAGGGCCTTGGAGGCTTATACTTAGCTTAGCCCCTAAAGACATTGTAATATAGATTGCTTAACAATTTTCTAAAATCGTATCTACATATGATTGGTGACTCTTGAATTATTTCTAACTATTCCATTTCTTTTATATCAAATGTATGATACATGTTCTTTAATTTGAAGTTCTTTACATTCTTGCAACTTTAACTTTATGCACTTTACATTCTCTTGGCCTTTTTTGATTTGTTCTATCAAATTACCTGTAATATGTAGCATCTCAAGCTTAATGCTCGATTTTGTTAACTCAAAACTTAAATTCACATATCTTAATTCTTCCAAAATATTGGTCCACTGAACTCTCATATTTGCACAAGTTATTGTCTTTCTACTATAATACCAATCACGACATTTATTTTTATTAAGATGATAACTTATATCAAAGTCATAATCCTTCAGAAGTTTCATCCATCTCAACATATTAAGAGAAAAAGTTATTCTTCCTAGTTCCAAATCATGAATCAGATAGTTATGTTCAGGTATCTTTAGTTGTCTTGGTGTACAAGCAACTACCTTTCCATCTTCCATAAGCACACCTCTTAAACCTTTCTTAGAATCATCACAGGAAACCATTCAAAAGCAGAGTTAGCAGATTATGACTATAATCTATTTTGGTTCTTCTCCAAAATCTCAACTAAGTGATCACTAAGAGTTCATTTATTACTAATGTTGCTCCATTGCCATTGTCTTAAATGTCCTTGGTGCTAATCATTTTGTTCTACAAAACCAATGAATAATTAGAAATTTCCAAAATTATATTATAAGTCTAAAAATCAAGGTACACAGGCAAAACATGTAAGACTCTAACACGACTAAGACATTTGAGCACTAATACCATTAAAGTGGCATCTTATATCCCGAAAATATTTGAAAGTATAAATAATATAAAAATATGAGTATAATTGGTCCAAATTAAAACATAATAAAACATATAAATATCATAATTCAAAATATGTAGAAATAACATATTCAAATATAATTCAATCCAAAAATTGCCACACTAATCAGAGCTAACTGTCTACAAATACCATAGTTTTTGGCCAACTAACAAAAATAAACTATTATCTAGTGCATTTGTGGCATGCCAATGACCCCGTATTTTCCTCGTTAGCAATTGCTTCATCTACTACTATCTCATCATCTACCCACAAAAGTATTGTGTAAGCAACCACAAGGGAAACAAACGAAAGTGAGTCACCATTCTTACGAAATAATCATGCAAAATAAGGTAAATTAGATGCACATTCAAGAACATAACTTATAACACATAACATCAACAAATGCATGTTAACACGAAAAGTATCTAATCACCAACTAATTCACATTGGATTCGTCTAACTCTAGGTTGATACAGGTAAATTAGATACACATTCAAAAAAACAAAATATAACATATAATAACATCAACAAATGCACAATAACGTGATAAATATCCTAATCACTAACTAGTTCATGTTGGATTTGTCAAACTCTAGATTGATACAAGTCAATTAGATGTGCATTCAACAACACAACATATAACACATAACAACATCAACAAATGTATGATAACATGATAAGTATCCTAGTCGCCAACTAATTCACGCTCGATTCGTCTAACTCTAGGTTGATACAAGTAGAAAGTCGCCTACTACCTTACGAAAAGGATTGTTTAGTCAGGATAATTTAGTATTCAACATAACACCTCAACATTGCCTCATTTTAATGTCGATTTACAAGGAAGGGGATTTGAATTGTAAATATATCTTTTTAAAAATTCCTGAAATAAACTCAAGTTTTAACTCATGAATGATCTTGGTTAAGAAAACAGAAAACAGAGAACATTCTGAGTTTTTATTATAAAACGGAGAACGTTCTTGGTTAGCTTACGAAACAGAAAATCATTTTGTGTTTTATCTTAGTTAATCAATCAAACTTAATAAATAAAGAGATAAGATAGAGAATACCACACAAAGATATATCCTGGTTCACCCAACTCGGGCTACGTCGAGTCCTCACACTGTGAGTTTTTTCACTAAGTGTTTAAAACAAAGAAACTTCTTGATTTTACAACACCTAGTCCAGATCAACTTTGATCTGTTTCAACCTCTATTACTTTCCACCCAGAAAGTAAATGCAACACCTATCTAACTTTGATAGGATTTAATACAATCTAAGCAAACTATAATATAACTCTTATAGTCTGAGTTTTTACAATAAGATTTTTTTTTTGATAGAATCAGAGATTTCTCAACTCTTGCTTGAGATTCGATTCTTTACAAAGAAACCAGTAGTAATCACGCAATCCGATGTTGGAATTTAGAAATGCTTCTTCTTTGTGAAAATTGAGAACTTCAAGTATGTGAATGTGAATGATTATGGGAATTGACAGCACTTGAATTTCTTGTTTTATTTCTGGATATTGGCATTCCTTTTATAGGCGTTTAGAAGCAATTAATAAGGGTCAAAAAGAGCTGTTGGTAGTGCTCTATTACTTTTGACCAAAACCAATATATGAGAATAAAAATAATCCAGCCTTTGAATAAGTTAAAACTGATTTGACTAAGTCTGTTACAGCCTTGCTTAATCAGTTTTGTCTTTTAGTTTAAGGGCCTTTGAAGCTTCTCACTTGATCTTTGATGCTACATCTTCGATCTAGAGCCTTGAATCTAGACAAAATAGTTTTGAGAAAGATTATAAGCCATTGCAAAAGTAAACAGAGCACTGCTCTAATTCTGCAGAAAACGGAGATTGATTATCAATCTTGATCTGTCAATTTGATCTTTCTGGAGATTTGATGATCAATCTGGAGTTCCTGTTTTGATCTTTCTAGATGTCTTTGTAATGTCTTAGCATATATCAATGTTGATCGAACTTTCTTGACAGTTTGATTTAAGTGGTTTCAAACTGTTTCAACTGGTCTATTTCGAGTCCTTTTATTTTAATGATTCGAGAACCTTCTCGTACTGGGATGAATCCTATTTGTTTCTTGCCATGTACTGATGATATTGGTATAAAATTTAGAGGCAAAGACTTTGTTAAACTGGTGGAGATTGATTGGTCAAGATGTTGTGACAATCAATCTTGGAATCTGGAGATCGTTCACCGTTTTGTTCATAATGATCTTGTTTCAGTTTTGAGCTATTTTTCTTTGCTTTTCTTGATTCTGTTCTTTAATTAAATTCACTCAAAAGCACAAGTTAAATTAACATAACATTTTAGAATCATAATTAACTATCTTAATTAACCTTTGTTTATTTTCATCAAAACTTTAAATATAGAGTTTGTCTCAACAATCTCTCCCTTTTTTATGATGACAAACATGTTAATTTAGATTTTAATTATGATTCTAATATCAAGTATTGAAGAGCTTAAAAGCTCCCCATCAATTTATGCACTAAGTGATTTGACAGATTTTTAAACACACATATTATATAAACTGGTTTTCATTTAATTTGAATAGAAGTACATAATATTCTATTGCTTTGAAGCATATGCATAGAATCCTAGATACAAAAAGATTCTAAACCAGATTAAAAACTAACTTAATTCTCCCCCTTTGTTACATAAAAAGGTAGGAGGAAAAACAACTAAGATGTGAGAGACGGAGAGGATCCTTCAGATGAGGAGGATTTTCCTGGGTTAGGAACTTGTGGAGGAGGAACAAGAAAAAGTAGAGGTGGTGCGATTCCCAGCTTGGGAGTGAGTTGTTCTATGAACCAAGTTCTCAACAGATGAGTCTCCTGATCTTGCTGAAGCTGTCGTGCCATTATGGTCTGAAGAGCAGCCATAATATCAGAGTTTGAAGGTTCAGCCATGCGAGGAGGAGTATGAATGTGAGTAGTTGGTTTAGAGGTGGTAGCAACAACAGTGTTGGATGGAATGGTGGAACCGGAGATGGAAGGAACAGTTCCAAAGGAGGTAGCCAAGGACGAGAGAGGTCTAGATGGTGTGGGTGGCTTACCAGACAGGCCATCAGCTTCTGGAAAGTTAAAAAAAAAATTTAATACCAAAAATGGAGGAACTTGATTTTTATGTGGACACAAAAAGTGGTGACATGACACTTATATGTGGATTGGGCAGCAGTGTTTCAAAGTCATGAGGTGGAGAGTGAAGGATTTGAGAATATGAGAGGAAGTTAGTGGAGGATAAGGTGGATGGTTGAGGAAAAACAGAGAATGTTGATGAATGCAGAATTTTGTCTGGAGAATGTTCTGGTTTATGTGGAGAATGTTCTGGATAACGTTCTCGGTTTGATGGAGAATGTTCTAGAGCAGTTTCTGGAACTACATCTCCTGGTTGATCAAATGATGAAGGTGAGAAGGGAATAGGGTTTGTGGCAGTCATTCGTCGTGCAGACCGTTTTCTTTTCAATGATGTTGGAAAGGAAGGTGTTGGTGTTGTTGGTTGAGCAGAAAGTGTTTTGCGCATATGGGACAAATTTTTAGTGGAAAATTTGGAGAGTTTGATGAGTGATTTTTCAGATGAAAAGGAAACTCAGAAATCCCTAAAGACTTTAGTCAATATCATTCCATAAGGAACAATATTTTTCTTGTAATCTTTGGTAGCAACACAAATCATGTGTTGAATGATCACATGAGGAAGGTTCAGACGCTTATAGTTGAGGAAATGATAGATGAGTAGGGCGTCGTTGACAGAGACATACTCGTGACTTCCATAGTGGGGAATGAGAGTATGGTGGCACATGTTGTTAAACACCTTTGGGAGAGGTTTGAAGTATGTTGAAAGGTAGCGGGTGAAGCCTTCTTGAAATAGATCAGAAAGGACTTCAGTCTCTTTTAGATTCAGAGCTGAATACCACTGGTTGCCAAACACAAATGGTCCTTCTGTTGGTAGTTGAAGAATGGAGGCCAAGATGTCTGGGGTTAGGCAGATCTCAATTGCCTTAATCATGGATATAATAAGGGATTTATCAGAAAGGGTTTTTGCATTGCAATAGAATGCTCAGACAACATCAGGGTAATAACACTCATATGTTTGTAAGAATGAAGTCCAGCCAAGAGCATCAGTGTGATGTTGGACGACATTACCATCAACAATTAGTTTGTCAAAGACAAAAACTCGACCGATTCCAATTGGGCGTTGAGTCTATTTATCTTTGAAAAGTTTGGAGTTTTTGGGGGAATTTAGAGGTAGTGTATTTGGTTTTGATTTTTTGGTAGGTGGAGATGGTTCAGATGTTTCAGAAGTGGATGAAGATGAACGTTCTGGTGTTGGAGAACGTTTCGTTTTTGTTGATGGGGGTGGTGTACGGAGTGGAGAATTTTCTAGATTTGGAGAAGGTTCTGAAGGAGAGATTGGATTAGCAGGAGAATGTTCTTGATGTGGAGAAAGTTTTTTTGTGGAAAGCGTGGGAGGATACTTATTGGAGAACGTTCTTGATTTGTAGAATGTTCTGGATTTGGAACAGGGGAACATTTTGTAGATGAAGACTATTTAGGAGAAGCTGTTTCATTGAGTTTTAGGTTTTGTTTGGGTGCAAGCATTTTCTTTCTTTGGGGTTTTTTGAGTTTGTTTATGGCTATAAATTGGGCAATGGTCATGGTGGTTTTAGTTTTCATGGTCTTTTTGGATTGAGTTGAAGGTTGAGATGATTTTGGGAGAGAGGAAAAAATTTCTTCGATCAATCTCCTTTTTTTATTTGGAGGAGTTGATTGAGAGGGTTCAGAAGATAATGAAGATTTTTGAAGGAGTGATGGGTTTGGGTAGTGCTTTTTCTTTAACGGTTGTGGGAGGAGGAATTTCAGACGAGTCATCAGTCTTGGAATCAGAGATGATGAAATAAAAGGGTTTTTCTGTTTTGGCTTTGGAAGTTCCAATGCCAGATTGAACTCTCATGGAGCGTCTTTTCGGTATTATAGGTTTACTTAGATGATGAGGAACTTGAGAAATATTAGGAGGAGGACATGTGTATAGTGGTGGAAGAATAGTGGATAGGGGATTGTGATTGATAGGAAGATTCTTAGGGTTAGTTTCAGGGGATGATGAAAGGTAATCAGAAAATGAAGTATTAGAAGAGATGTGTGGAGAAGTTGGTCGTGGCAGTGGAGAAGGTGAGCGTTGAAATGAGTCAGATGATGGGGATGATGAAAATGGTGAACAAGGATAAGCATTATTTCTTGCAGATTGTTTTGTACGTGCCATGGCTTGGGAGTTGAGAAGTCTGAGTGAGAGAGATTGGAGGAAGAAGATGAGAGGTTTAAAGGTTTTATTTGCTGTTTTTTAGGAAAGGAAGATGGAGTGGTTAAAGGAATTGTCAGAAACGTAAGAAGGACAATGATTATCTTGGGAATGAGGAGATAATTTAGGAGGCATGAGTGTTGTGTTTATAGGTAAAGAGACACATGCATTAAATGCCAAGATTTCCCTTTTTGGTTTGAGAGGGAAAGTGATGACTCAGAGAAGAATGTTGGTTGACAGAACGAAGACTGATGCCTGGAAAAACGGAGATTGATAAACGTTCTCCGTTTTCTAGAGAAGCAGAATTTAACCAGAGTTCTCTAGATTTTTCGTGATTTTCAGTTTTTCTTTGATTAAATTAAAACTATCTTCGACAAGAGGCTTTGTAAAGATGCCAACAAGTTGATTTTGAGTATCAACGAAGATTAATTCGATATCTTTCTTAGTAACATGATCACGAATGAAATGATGTTTTATTTCAATATGTTTTGATCTAGAGTGCTGTATTGGATTTTTAGGCAAATTTATAGCACTTGTATTATCACAGTAAATTGGAATACTGTAATAACTTACTGAGTAGTCTTGGAGTTGATTTTTAATCCATAGAACTTGTGAACAACAGTTTGCTTCCGAAACATATTCAACCTCAGTTGTTGATAAGGCTATATTGTTCTGTTTTCTGCAAGACCAGCTGATCAGTGATTCGCCAAAGAACTGACATGCTCCACTTGCGCTTTTTCTTTCTATTTTATCTCCGACATAATCAGCATCACAATATGCTATAAGATCAAAATGTGAACCCTTTCTATACCAAAGACCAAGATTAGTGGTTCCAACAAGATATCTAAATATACGTTTTACTGCTGTTAAATGGGATTCTTTTGGTGTTGATTGAAATCGCGCGCATAATCCTACTGCGAATACTATATCAGGCCTACTAGCAGTTAGATAAAGCAAAGAGCCAATCATTCCTCGATATTCTTTTTCAGAAACAGAGTTGTCATTTTCATCTTTCTCTAAAGAGGAAGATGGATGCATGGGAGTGGTCATGATGTTTGATTCATTCATCTTGTATTTGACCAACAAATCTTTAATGTACTTTTCTTGACAAATAAAAATGCCGTTTTCATATTGTTTAATTTGTAAACCAAGAAAGTACCTTAATTCTCCCATTATGCTCATTTCAAATTCACTTTGCATAAGTTTCGAAAACTCTTCACACATTTTTTCATTTGTTGATCCAAAAATGATATCATCAACATATACTTGAACAATGAGTAAGTCATTCTTTTCGGTTTTCTTAAATAATGTAGTATCAATTTTTCCTCTCAAGAATCCATTTTTTATTAAGAATGAACTCAGTCGTTCATACCATGCTATTGGTGCTTGTTTTAAACCATATAGAGCTTTGGTGAGTTTGAAAACATGATTTGGTTTTGATTGATTTTCAAAACCTGGGGGTTGTTTTACATAGACTTGTTCATTTAAGATTCCATTTAAAAATGCACTTTTAACATCCATTTGAAACAATTTAATAAGTTTATGAGATGCATATGCAAGAAGTATACGAATAGCTTCTAACCTTGCAACTGGAGCAAATGTTTTATCATAATCAATACCTTCTTGTTGATTGTAACCTTGAGCTACCAGTCTTGCTTTGTTCCTAATAACCTTACCTTCTTCATCTAATTTGTTTATGAAAATCCATCGTGTACCAATGATTGTTTAATATAATGGATCAGGTACTAGGGTCCAGACTTCATTTTTCTCAAACTTCAGCAGTTCTTCCTTCATGGCATTTATCTAAAATTGATCAATAATGGCTTCTTTGATTGATTTTGGTTCGATCTGAGATATCATTGACATGTTGTTCTCATCATTCTTGAATGATTTTTTTGTTCTAATCCCATCAGTCGTGTCTCCAATGATCTGGATTTGAGGATGATCTTCAGTCGTTCTCCAGCTTTTTGGTGGAGAATGAAACAGAGATTGTGTATCAATCTCTATTTTCTGCAAACTGTTTTGCTGCAGTATTTTGATTTGAGTTTCATCATCCTCATCTTTTTTACTTATATCTAAGTCATCAAACTCATCAAATAGTATGTGAATACTTATTTCTACAACATTAGTTCTTAAATTAAACACTATATATCCTTTAGAATCGGTTGAGTAACCAAGAAAGATTGATTTATCTGATTTTGCATCAAATTTTCCAATGAGATCTTTGTTGTTTAAAATGTAATAGTAACAACCAAAGGTATGAAAGTAAGAGATGTTTGATTTTCTGTTTTTCCAAATTTCCTATGGGGTATTGTTGATGATCTTTCTTATGGATACACAGTTTAGAATATAGCAAGATGTTTTTATGGCTTCAGCCCAAAAATATCTTTCAACATTTGACTCTTCTAAAATGGTTCTTGCCATTTCTTGTAGTGTTCTATTTTTTCGTTCAACAACTCCATTTTGTTGTGGAGTTCTTGCACATGAAAGATTATTAGAAATGCCAAGTTCATCAAAAAATGTTTTAAAAGAAGCATTTATAAATTCTCCTCCGTGATCACTTCTGACAGAAATGATGTTGGATTCTTTTTCATTTTGAACTTTTTTGAAAAATATTTTAAATGCTTCAAATGCATCATCTTTTTGTTTCAAAAACAGAACCCATGTAAATCTTGAAAAGTCATCAACAATAACAAAACCATATTTCATTCCTCCTAGACTTGTTGTTTTGACTGGTCCAAAGAGATCTATGTGAAGTAGTTCAAGAGTTCTGTTTGTTGTTACAAAGTCTTTTGAATGAAAACTACTTTTGACTTGTTTTCCTTTTGTACATGCTTCACATATTTTATCTTTTTCAAAGTTAAGTTTGGGTAATCCTCTAAGAAGATCTAATTTTGAAATTTTTGAAATGGTTTTCATACTGATATGCCCAGCTCTTCTTCTTCTTCTTCTTCTTCTTCTTCTTCTTCTTCTTCTTCTTCTTCTTCTTCTTCTTCTTGAAGTGTATCCCAAACTTCTTTTGCAGTTGTGCATTCATCTACTTTTTCACTTTCTTCCCTGCTTAAAGCACATGATAAGAATAAATGAGCTTTATAATTTAGAAGTACCTTAGTTTTATCATCAACTGTCCAGTCTGTTTCTTTCTTCATGGCAGAGTTTGAGTCATCTTGATCAACCCTTGGTATGAAGTCTCCATCTGTAATGATGCGCCAAGTTCATGTATCTTGAGACTTTAGAAACAGCTGCATCTTATTTTTCTAGAAGTAGTAATCCGATCCATCAAAGAATGGTGGTCTGTTTGAAGATCCTCCTTCAACAATGTACTTTGCTTTCGACATTCTTCTAGATCTTTTTCTAGCACTTGTTAGGTGTTTTTACTCTTTCTAGAGACCAAGCTCTAATGCCAATTGAAGTAGCAATGTCGATTTACAAGTAAGGGGGTTTGAATTGTAAATATATCTTTTTAAAAATTCCTGAAATAAACTCAAGTTTTAACTCAAGAATGATCTTGGTTAAAAAAACAGAAAACGGAGAACGTTCTGAGTTTTTATTATAAAATGGAGAACTTTCTTGGTTGTTGGACTTTAGTCCTTTGAATCCTAATTTTGACATAATTAACAAACATACAATGTTCATACACCACATGATAAATCTAATATTTGAATTGAGCAAGATTTCAGGAACAACAATCAAATCCTACACACTTGGAACATATTGCTTGGAACACAAGAAATCAACAAAAGTTGATTTTTGACTGAAGCAAATCGACTGGGAAATCGATTTCATAACAAGGGTGTAAGGAAACACAATTGTTTGTGTTGGTATAATCGATTGGGCAATCGACTGACTAAATTAGAAATGAAAATTGCACAAGTCAGTAGTACCCCAGTTTTGAGGGTAATCGATTGACAAATCGATTATACATTTCACAAATAAACCTGATTGAAATAAATCGATTGGGAAATCGATTGTACAAGTCACAGTGACACCCCAGTTTTAAGAGTAATCGATTGGCAAATCGATTGCTTAAATATCATTTGCAAAACAACTTTCCCTGTGACAAACACAATCGATTGGACAATCTATTGTGTGAAATTTCAATCAAGTTAAGTTTGGTTGCAATCGATTGGGAAATCGATTGAACTAAACACCAGGTAAGAACTTTTCAGAAAACAAATACCAAATCGACTGGCACATCGACTAACATTAAAATAGCTGAGTTACTGACTTAACCACAATCGATTGGCGAATCGATTGAAAGAACTTTTTGAAACACAATCGATTGGGAAATCGATTGAAACAATGTTTTGATATCTCAGTGAACTCCCGGTTTGTGGCCAAATCGATTATGCGTATTTGTGAATCGATTTATTCTGAAAAGTGTGTTAAAAGAATCGATTGGTAAATCGATTAGTTTATGTAGTTTCAAGATTAAAGAAAAACAAGACTCGCGATAATCGATTGGCAAATCGATTAGACATGTTTTATAACTTTAACAAATCGATTGGTGAATCGATTTAGTAGTTGTTTTTCTGAAACTATATAAACTGTCTTTCAATCTTTTTATCAAAGAACCTTGATCATAATTTTCATTTTTCTAAGAACTCAAGATAACTTCAATAACAGATCACAATACACTTTGCTAACAATCTGATATTGCTCTTTCAGATCAAGATCAAAAGATTATCAACAATCAATAAAAGAGCTTGAAAAGTGATCTTGAGAGAAAAGAGAAGATTCTCATGAACAATCCTTGAATATCCAGATTCGTGAGAAGAACACTGATCAAGATTGAAGACTGCTTTTTGTACTTTTGTTAATCTGTCTGTAACAATACTTTGAAACGAAACGAACGCTAGAAATCCAGCTAGAAACTGGTGGCTACTTTCTTGGGTGAGAGGTCTCAACAAGAAAGAGTCGTACTTTGATTTTGTGTTAGACTGCTGAGTGTCTACAAGGATCAAAGGGTTGATAGAAAGCCAGCTAGAAACTGGTGGCTACTTTCTTGGGTGAGAGTGCTCAACAAGAAAGAGTCGCACTGTGATTCTGTGTTAGATTGCCGAGTATCTACAAGGATCAAAGGGTGATCAATAGGAAAGAGATCATTAAGATAGATAGGTTTCGGGGATGAAACTGGACAATCTATAATTGATTCTTTCTATTGGAGAAGAAAATCTGAAATCCGTTTGGATTTTCAGGACTGGATGTAGGTTGTCAAGTTGACAACTGAACCAGTATAAATTCTTGGTGCAATCTTCTCTAACCCTTAACTCCTTTAATTTTCTATCTTGCAATATCTGTATATGTGATTAATATTAGATGCATGTTAAACATATTCTGTAATAAGTAATATTGTTTAAATCTGGTAATTTGACTTGCATGCATCTTGGTTAATCTCTTATCCATCTAATTGAACTTGCTAATCTTGTATGCTGCAATTTAATTCCGCTGTGCGTATAATTCTGATTTAATTTCTTAAAGAACTAATACATTCCGATTATTGCGAGGTCGTACATAACCAACATTGGTTAGCTTACAAAACAGAAAATCAATTTATGTTTTATCTTAGTTAATTAATCAAGCTTAATAAATAAAGAGATAAGATAGAGAATACCACACAAAGATATATCTTGGTTCACCAAACTCGGGCTACGTCCAGTCCTCACACTGTGAGTTTTTCCACTAAGTGTTTTAAAACAAATAACCTTCTTGATTTTACAGCACCTAGTTCAGATCAACCTTGATCTGTTTCAATCTCTATTACTTTCCACCCATAAAGTAAATGCAACACCTATCTAACTTTGATAGGATTTAATACAATCTAAACAAACTATAATATAACTCTTATACTTTGAGTTTTTACAATAAGATTGTTTTTTTATTTTATAGAATCTGAGATTTCTCAACTCTTGTTTGAGATTCGATTCTTTACAAAGAAATAAGTAGTAATCACGCAATGTGATGTTGGAATTTAGAACTGCTTCTTCTTTTTGAAAATTGAGAACTTCAAGTATGTGAATGTGAATGATTATAGGAATTGACATCACTTGAATTTTTTGTTTTATTTCTGGATATGAGCCCTCCTTTTATAGGCGTTTAGAAGCAATTAATAAGGGTAAAAAAGAACTGTTGGTAGTGCTCTATTACTTTTGACCAAAACCAATATATGAGAATAAAAATAATCCAACCTTTGAATAAGTTAAAACTGATTTGACTGAGTCTGTTACAGCATTGCTTAATCAGTTTTGTCTTCTAGTTTAAGGGTGTTTGAAGCTTCTCACTTAATCTTTGATGCTACATCTTCGATCTGGAGCGTTGAATCTAGCCAAAATAGTTTGGAGAAAGATTATAAGCCATTGTAGAAGTAAACAGAGCACTACTCTAATTCTGCAGAAAACAGAGATTGATTACCAATCTTGATATGTCAATTTGATCTTTCTGGAGATTTGATGATCAATCTGGAGTTCCTGTTTTGATCTTTCTGGATTTCTTTGTAATGTCTTAACATATATCAAGGTTGATCAAACTTTCATGACAATTTGATTTAAGTGGTTTCAAATTGTTTCAACTGGTCTGTTTCGAGTCCTTTTATTTTAATGATTCGAGAACCTTCTCGTACTGGGATGAATCCTATTTGTTCCTTGCCATGTACTGATGATATTGGTATAAAATTTAGAGGCAAAGGCTTTGTTAAACTGGTGGAGATTGATTGGTCAAGATGCTATGACAATCAATCTTGAATCTGGAGATCGTTCTCCGTTTTGTCCAGAATGATCTTGTTTCAGTTTTGAGCTGTTTTTCTTTGTTTTGATTGATTATGTTCTTTAATTAAATTCACTCAAAAGCACAAGTTAAATTAACATAACATTTTAGAATCATAATTAACTATCTTAATTAACCTTTGTTTATTTTCATCAAAACTTTAAATATAGAGTTTGTCTCAACAATTTTTACATAAGATATTCCTACTAATAACTCTCTTAAGAGCTCCTCAATTATTGAGCTATGATTATATCACGACACAACCCCCAATATGTCTGAATATATAAATGCAACACATTACATGTATGTCATAACCATTATCCCCGTCATCGTCATCAATAATCACTATCTAACAATACTTGGCCTATATATGCGACTAGGTATCCTACGATAAACTGTCGTTCATCATTATCATATCAGCAATATAAGCAATATTAACTTAATCTTAGGATAATAGCCTAACCATACTTTATAACCTCTCATTACTAGTTATTTGTTAGCCTAATAATCATTATAATTTAATGTAATCATTTAATCTTATCGATCTAATTGATTATTATTAACTTAATTGGTTAATGACATTGTTCTAACCGAATTAGTCTATGACTTATCCATTTTCTACTTCTATTTCTTAACCTAATCGATTATTTAATTATTCTTAGTCAATTACTCTTAATTTATAACATAGTAAACCTTAATTTACCATTCTAATCGATTAGTAAGGACCTCTTAATCAATTACTCTTCAATGTAAGCATATTATGGTCTAGATATCAAGTTAATTGAATAATCTTCTCTCACTAGTTGGTTATTCTTCATTTATCTTAACACTAATTGATTATCCATAAACACTAATTGATTAATAGTGCAGAAAATAGAAAAAAATTTCATTTTCCTTAACATAATCATTTTTAACTCTCAATTATCAATACTTATAATCAACGTAACTCATAAATCACAAATTTCATCAATATATACCATGAAAGCACACATAACATCAATTATGATAATCTATCTTTAAAAATAAACACTTCCTCATCAAAACATCATAATTTTAATTAAAAATGACACAACGTAAGAAATGGTATAAACATAGATCACATAATTCATTCTACTGTCTCCACAACAGTTCTAAACAATTGAAGTGGTTAGTGTAGGACTAGAGATCACGTGACATTCCACTTTGTACCTTAACCGACAATTTCACATATTATTGCCTAAGGTTGTATAGGGTATTACTCTTTGTTATTCATAAAACGAATATTTGAATCTAATATAATTAATTAACAAAAGGTGGATTTTCCATTAAATAAGAAGAAAACAAATATTTTTGTAACTTTAGTGATTTAGAATGGTTTTGATCGACGAATAAAACTTTATGATTTAAGGTTATCCGATCAATCGATTGCACAATAGAAAACTGAATTTGAATCAGTTTAGAGTTGACTAAATCCTACAATAGAATTTATGGACAATATTAGAATCATCAATTGACTGTGTAACTGTTTTAGCTGAGAACAAGGAATTGCTACCAAAGACTTCTTATATAACCTTATTAAGAGAATCAACCTTAAAATCAATATTCTCCTCATTAGTAAAATCAAGATTCTCGTTTGAATATTTATGAATGAAATTCAAAAGAGGATTAGTATCAGGATATTCATTTGTCAGTACTATTTAATCCGTTGTGACACCATCTACCCATGATTGCATAATTAACTTAATTTATTCATTATATATTCTAATCAATTAAATATCGCTAGATATCCACTTAAACCGAGTTTCTCCAATCAATTTATCGTACTTTCCTAATCACTTAACTCATCTCTTATTCCATACCTAATCATTTATCTTATTATTCTTATCAATCCTAATCGATTAGCTAATAATTTTTCTTTCTTTTTAACACATCTAATTCATTAAACTTTACATACTAATCAATTAATTACTCAAACACAAAATATAAATTTATACATATTAACTCAACAATCATATTATAACATAAAATATTACTATCTACTAATTAATCAACAAACATTATTATCAACATTTAACTAACAACTTAGTAACATATATTTAATCTAAGTATCAAGAATATCACTTACCAAACATTTTTGAAATTTAGCACACTTTCATACTTATCCTACAATTACTATATGAATAAAGATAAACTCATACGAAGTAAACCTTTGAGCTTGATTAATGGTTCTTGATCATGAAAGTGATCTTATGAATCAAAGAATCCTACTTTGATTTAAATACTTCAAGGATGGTTTGAACATGGAAAAAAAATACAAGGATTAGGTTTTACCCTCAATGAGAATAATGCAAACAAGCTTAGAAAGAGGAATTTTAACAATAAAATTCAAAACAAAAATGAAAAATACTTATGTAAATAGAAACATTCACTGAAATAGCAACAAAATATTTACAAGAAGAATGACGGTTTCACCATGGTTCCAATGGGACATATGGGAGTGAAAACAGATAACCCAAGAAGAAATAAGGTGTACTGGAGCTCTAAAGGTTGAAGGATACATTATATTTTCAAATAATTACTACAAAAAAGGTACTTAATTGGTGCTTCTGATCAATTTGTGAAGGTGTAAAAACACGAGAAGGAGATGGGGGAAGGTTGAATTGTGTTTTGCCTTATTAAAAACTTATTTTCAAAATTCTGATTTGGGATACTTATATTAGATACATAGATTAGTGGTAATAATGAAACAAAGTAATATGGCAGAAGGAGAAACACCAGGATTTATACTAGTTCACTACCAACGTGGAAGCCACATCTAATCCCCTCACACAGAAAAATGTATCCACTAATTCAAACATGAATTAAAACACTTGACCTTACTAGTTAGTCTTCTCAAATTCGATCTTGAAACATACATATCGTTGAAGCACTACAACACTTTGACCCTACAAGTCAAGTCTTCTCAACTTTCAACTTGAAAACTTACAAGTCGTTGAGATAGAATACCCACTACTGGGCTAGGTTACAAATATGTTAAATTGGGTTCTTTTTTTCTTCTTCTAAGTGAATTGATTACAATGAACTTCACACTATAACATAACTCTAAGCACTAAGTAAGATAAAGTTGAACGAGTGCCTTTGTTAAAACTGAAACCTTGAATTCTAAATACTTAGAGAATTTTGAGTTTGTAAGGTTTTTCTGAGTTGTTGTGTTATGTCTTCTTCTTCTTCATAATTTATCCCTTTATATATCATGGATTAGGGTTTTAATATTGTCCCAAGAGTGTATCTTCCTTGCGTGAGGTCAACAAAGATCTTTACAAAAAATAAATATTTATTAATTCCAAAATGAATCTTCAATTAAATACTGTAGAATGATTATGTGCGAGAATGTCCAAATAGTGCTTGAAAATAATTCTCTATGAATCTTCTGAGTGTAACTTCCTATGCGATGTCAACAAATATCTTCACAAAAAATAAACCTTGATAGATATAGTTTCAAAATATGACTGTTTAAGCTTGATTAATTCCAAAATGAATCTTCAACCAAATATTCTAGAATGATTAGGTGCAAGAATGTCTAGATAGCACTAGAAAATAATTATCCTTGGATATTCTTTCATACGCTTATTTAAGAGTAGTGGGAACAGACCAAAATTTGGTCTTGGACCATCAAAAGAATGAAACAACTCAGTCTTCATCAAAGCATTGACTTCCATCAGAAATGTTGACTTTCTTCATCAAAACATAACTTGATCTTTGAAGTTAGATGTTGTGTTGCTTGGTTCAGGTAGTAAGAGGTAAAGGTAGAACTGCATGACTTAGAAGCAGTGGCATGAGCAATGTCACCTTGTTGCATCTTCAGAGCATGTTGCGTATTAGGGGCAACATCTTGGAATAAGTTGCAGTCTTCAGAGTGATGGAGTCAGCTCGCTAGGCAACATGATCAACATTCTCGTATGAGTTCAACACTACCAAATCTCATATAGCGATGGTGTCATCTTGCCAAGAAAAAATGGATTTTCAAAATTTAATGAGGGATCTGTGCATTCTCGCTTAGCGACCTAGGCATCTTGCTAGATGACGTCATTACAAACTCTGCAGTTTTAAAGTAATTTTTCACATTAGAAGAGGAATTTCGATTTTTGGAGGCTTAGAGAGAATGGTTCTTGCATCCAAGAATCACAATTGAAGATTTCAACCTAGGATACTTACTGTATTTAGAGCTTCCATTCTTGATCTTTTATGAGTAATATCTTAATCACTCTGCTTTTATGTTGAATATGATGAATGACTAAACTCTCCAATGTTAGGGATGAGTAGAACATGATAAAACTCTCCATTGTTAGGGATGAGTAGAACATGGTAAAATCCTTGAGTATATGATTTGATTTTTGACCCATTCAGTAAGTTTATTGAATTATTTTTCTTAAGTATATGCATAATAGTATTTTTGGATTGGTCATCTTTAAATTGATTTACAATACATGTTTGGAAATGTAAGTAAGCTCTATAAATGCTTGAGATAAGAAATAGATGACTTTATATTCTAAGGATAGATACAAACACATTGAACCTATTGAGATATTTCCAAAGATAATATATTAATAAGATAATTCATTTTCATAATGTTTGATTCTAATTTTAAACTCACTAAGAAATTAAGAGTTATTTTAGGATTAAAAGTCATTTTACTTAGGGATTATATCAAAAACATTAGAGAGAATGCAATAATAATTTGGTGGATGACTTCAGAGGATTTGGGTTTCTGGTCGTTGTCCTGATTGCAAAAAATCAACATTTATCATGAAGTTTCGTATCAAACATTATGTGATTGGTTCGCCATTAAACTGTCAAAAATATCATTGAAATTGATTACGTAAATCTTGATATCGAGACAAAAAGAGCAAATGATATTATGATCAGTGTATATCGCATAAATCTTTAGACAAATACATATTCATGGTGTTTACCAGGGGATGATAAGAAGCTTTGTCTTCTTCAAAGTGTTGACATATTAGAGCATTGACTTTTAAACAGAGGCAAACAATCATGTGGTTGATATGATTTATCAAATACAGACGATCACTTGCTTGTTACACTTATAAGAGGAATATAATAGTTAAATGCTTGTTGTAGTCGTCATAGTCAAACTAATTAGAGCATTGTTTGCAATAACAAAATCACCAGAAATGCGTTTCAGAGCGCGTTCACCAAACTTAGACTACGGAAATAAAAACAAAGTCTTGGTATTCCATTAACTTTGATCAAACATTAGAGAATGCAACAGGAACTCATATATAATACCCTGATCTGAAAAGTGCACACTAAAACAAAACATTAGTGCTTTAAGTTATTCCTACAAAATAATGTTGTTATCAAAATAAGTAAATGTCATAATTCTTCAAACCAATTTGATTCTTACAACAACTGCTCAGTTTTTCAGCCACACACTTAACAACCCATTTAGAAGTTGTAAAACCATTTTCCAAAACCCTAGCACATGTGTGATTAGCAAACCATCTCGTCGTTTTGGAAGTGTGTCTATCCCCTACTTTGCTCATAAGTATATGTGTCAATTTCGCAAGTCCACTAATTATTGGGCTTAGTCCACATGTTGGAGCAGCAAAAAAAATTCATAGTTAAAAATGCCTCAAACATTAAAAAGTCATAAAATTTTGTAAGTTTAGTGGGACCTATGGACCCGCTTTATCAACAAAAATGTTTTTAATTTTTTTTCGAGAAATAATTTTTTCCTCAAATTTTTTTGATAAATTTTTTTTTTCTAATAAAAAATGATTTATAATTTTTTTTATTTTATTTTAAAAAAATTTAATTAACAAAACATTGGCCATATGAGCCCCTTAAGCCCACAAAAAATAATAAAATAATGGCCCGAGACTTTAAAAAATTTGTTTCAATAGGAGACTTAATATTTAATTTTTAAGGGGACTTTGGATTTTGGGGTTTTGTTAACATTTCTACTCACAAGTCCAAAGAAGTCACATTTAGCCTTGCATATTACCTTTAATCTTGTCTTGTCATTTTTTATAAGCTTGATTTCCCTCCCATTAAATATAAACCACTCACTGATTGCATCCTTAAACTCAAAAGTGATTTAAACTTTAGTCCTAATTTGAACTTGAAATACTTGTCTAGCTTATTCACCCTAAACTGATCATACTTTGGTCCATTCTCTTTGTCAGAATCTGAATCACTACTATCTAGCTCTACATTGACATAAGCATACTCCATTTTAATATCAGAATAATTGTTCAAAACAGGAACAATATTTATGTTCTTAGTTGTTTTCTTCGGAGTATACCTATTTGCAGCAGTAGTCTTCACTCTATGTGATTTACCATGCATTTCAATATTATATGATCCAATAAAAGGACCATCTATTGTATTATCAACACCAAAACCATCATCCAAGCCAAGTGTTTTCTCATCCTTACTATCATCAAATTTAACACCATTAAGTTCATATTGACTTTTGTCATTGTTACTAACATTTCCATCATCATCAACATCAGTTTCTTTAGCACCATTTAACCCCCCAAAAGTCTTTAATTCTGGTTCAAACCCAACCAACCCTTTTGAAGAGTGCCCAACATATAACTGAGCTTTGCAATTCATTTTCAGAGCATGTTCAGCAACCCCAGTTGCATCTATATCATCCATTATTCTTTTAAAGTTTTCATCTTAATCGCTTTTCCACCATAACCTATACTTTGAGTTATCATATCTAAAGTCCTTCAAAATACCAATATCTTCAAAAATAACTCTATTTGTCAACATCAATCCCATGAACCACATGCTCACTAACTCCTGTGTAATACAAAATCCAATCTCTCACAAACTTACCCCATATGGCGAAAACTAACAAAAAAGTTAACATGTCAAGAAAACAAGCATTTCATCCCCACAAAACAATAATAACATTAAAATAATCGAAAACAACAATAAATGCACGTGTTGGTCCCTACAAACAGAAAAATCAAAAACCATGGTAGTATAAATGAAATCGACAGTAAAAACATGTGTTGGTTCCCCAAACAAAAGAATGCATAAATGCGTGGGGCAATAACATTACCTTAATATGATCATTTATGTCATATATAATCTCTTATCTTTGTCGCGATGAAATATGAGTTTGGTGTTGCTATGTCGATCAACGACAAATTCATGGTCGCCGCTGGTAAAAGGTGTGTTTGTTGCCGTTGCTCGTGAAAGATGGGTTCGTGATCGCCACTGAAAGATGAATTTGTGGTGGCTATCAATGGCAAATCGAAATTTTGGCAACCCTAATGAAGAGAGAGATTGAGAGAGACTGAGAACGAGAAAGAAATGGAGATAGGTTAATATTAGGTTAAAAAAGAGTTATATTTTAAATGTCATATCATTTAATAGAGTTTGTTATTTGACGATTTTTTTAACTGGAATTGGAATGATTACCATTTTAAAATAAAACTTTATTTACATAGACGTGAACTACACAAAAAATACTTACAAAGAAATAAAATAAAAAATTATGATTGAAATTGATGTTAAGCTTAAAATCAAACTTATTTAAACCAAAAATCAAACTTAAAATTCAGATGCATTGACAGCAGTGTAAATCAAAATTCCAAAGTGAATGACCATATCAGCTAAATATACCCTCAAATCAACTTTGTCTACACAAACCAACCAACCACATTTCAATACACAATAGCCGTTACACTTTTGTATTTTGTGTAATTACAATCTTCATTTCAAACCCAAATCATTTCGATTCCCACCACAATCTCTCCTCTCTCACTACTGTCCCACTTCCACCCACCTTTCTAACTTCAACCTCTTTCCCCTTCTAATCCAAATAATTTCAAATGGGTTGTTGCTTCACCAGACCCAAAACCCAAACCCAAAACCCACATAACCATAAGTCCCTCAAAAACCATAAACCCCACTCGAAATCCTCATTACCAATATCAAATCCAACGCATCATGAAGAAACCCCACCACCACCACCAGAAGAAGAATCTGTCAAAGAAGTCCTCTCTGAAACACCCATTTCCAAACCTCACCAAGTTCCAATTTTGCCCCTAGAAACAAAGACCCAAATGCCCTTAGTTAAAAACCCCGATGAGAAATTAGAAACTAAGGTTCCTATAGAGGAAGTAACAGAGGTTCTGTCTGTATCTCAGGCTTCAGAAACATGCACCGTGACGGAGAGTTTCTCAGCTGCCACTACCGCCACCGTGCCGGAGAAGAGAGAAGATGAAGTAACGAGCAAACAGTGCAACAGAGAAGCAACGACGACACACAAGTGGAATCGATCCCCGTCCAGGAAGCGTCCTCTTGTTGCAGATGGAAACGTAACCGGCGGGAACGAACGAAGGGTAAAATCTCCGGCGAGGAGGTCGGAGCCGTCGCCGGAGAAGAAAATCAAAAGCGGTTCGAGGACAGTTCGTGGAAGAGAATCAGGTGTTGTGGCGAATCGGAAGATGAATGGAGGTAACGTCGGAGTCCGCCGTGACTCCGGCGAGGGTTCCGGTCGAAGGTCGAGGTCGCCGTCGTGTTCCCGGTCGGGTAAAGTGGGTATTGGCGGTGGTCGGAAACAAGTTCCAGCGGTGGAAAATGGAATAGAGAAGGAGAAGGAGAAGAAGAGTGAGAGTGAAGAGGTTGGAAAGAAAAACGACATCGTTTCGCATGGAGAGTCAATTGAGAATCCTCATGTTTCGATGGAGTGTTTTATTTTTCTGTAGAGAAGCACGTTTTGGAAGCTTTTTTAATTCTTTAATCGAAAAAAAAGGCTTTTTGAATTTTGGAAGCAAGCGTTTTCACGTGGGTCTTTCATTTTTAGCAGCAATTTTACCTTTGACTTTTTGTGTATGCTTTTATTTAAACGGTTGAGTTTTGCTTTTTGTATATCGGCTAAAATGCATTTTGATCCCCCATTTATTTAAATGAGCAATTTTCATCTCTTTTATTTTTTCTTTACAATATTGGCTCTCCACTTTTAAGATTGTTGACAATTAACATTATATTCTAAAATAAAGTAGGATTATTGAAGGCTTATTCTTGATGTATAGAAGGTAAAAACAATACTAGCTGTCTACATCGACATACTAACATATATCTCAACTAAGGATATTGACCTTTTTATATAACATATATTCAACTAATGATATTGACCTAAATAAAAAGAGAGTCAAAACGTTTTCAACTAATAAGCGCATTAAAATACAAATGTATATTATAGATAGCGTATTGAGAAATTCTACTTGTGTTGAATTCTCATAGTAGAAAATATTATCCAAACGCACATTTACTTAATCGTATTTATTTTAATATGTCTTTTTAATATTTAATATATTTTGTTTTATATTATATTTTTAATTTTTATTTATTTATATTTTCAATTAGTTAAAAAAAATAAGCTACTACATGGAAATGCTGCAACTTGGTGAAAATAAAAAAAAATAAGGCATTGTCGTATAAAAAATAAGATATTTTAGAAAAAAAATAAAAAAATAGATATTCTTATAAAAAAGTCAAAAAAGAAATAATAATTCATAAGACTAAAAAAAATACACAAACTTAAATTCCAAATCTCCAAATCTAAAAGAAGAAGATGGAGTCTCATCATTTTCTATTATATTTTGTTTTCAATTAAATTTTTTTAATATATTTTATATTTAAAATTTAGGCTTAATTGCACCTTTGGTCCCCCTATTATAGGTGAAAATTGAAAGTAGTCCCCCCATTTTGTTTCTCCCCAGTTTTAGTCCTCCAAACAGAATTTGAGTCCAAATCATGATGAGTTGTCATTTTTTTAATGACATGTCAATAAAAAAGCTGACGTGGCAGACGCATACGTGGAATAAACTTATTATTATATTATTTCTGATTAAAAAATATAATTTATATTTTTTAAAATCATTATTATAATTGTTATAAATCATTATTACAAATAAAATTTATTTGTTAAAATTAAATTAAAAGAAAAAACACCTAAAATAAAAAATCCTAAACAAATCAAAATCAAAAGGATTCACTCATGAACCCTAAAATCATTAACTAACAGTTTTTTTTGTCTGAATCGTCCGGTCTTGATTTTGATTCTCTACATGTGTGATTGCATGATCTTCATCTTTATCCTTCGCTTCTTCTTCGAGTAATTCAAGTTCATGTTCATTTCCTGCTACCGGAACAACTGGTTTGTTCGCAACACAAGCTTCATTGGAGGATGAAGAAATCGAAGAGGAAACAGAGATAGGAGTGGCCGGATTAGTGTTCAAAACGTCAAAGACGGCGGGAGACGGTAACAGAAGCTGGTTAATTTGAGCAGGCGGTGGTGACGTGTCGTCGGCATCAAAGACAGTGTTTGGGAACCAATCGAGTAAAGTAGAAGAAGAAGTAACGGTGAAATCATTTGTGCTTAACAAGTCGATGTAACCAGCAAAGGAAGAAGAAGATTTTTGATGATCGTCAGATTGTGGTGGAATGATATGAAGGAAATGAGGAGACTGAGGATCATGATTTTAGGGTTCATTCTGAACTTTCATATATTGACAGCTCCTATCTCAGAATCAGAGCAGACTGAGGAGAATTTGGAGTTAAAAATTCCTCAGTTTCATTTGGGACCAGGTGAAGGGACTGAATTCTATGAAGGAAATGAGGAGACTGAGGATCATGATTTTAGGGTTCAGAATGATTTTAGGGTTCATGATTTTAGGGTTCATGAGTGAATCCTTTTGATTATGATTTGTTTAGGATTTTTGATTTTAGGTGTTTTTTCTTTTAATTTAATTTTAACAAATAAATTTTATTTGTAATAATGATTTTTAACAATTATAATAATGATTTTTAAAAATATAAATTATATTTTTTAATCAGAAATAATATAATAATAAGTTTATTCCATGTATGCGTCTGCCACGTCAGCTTTTTATTGACACGTCATTAAAAAATGACAACTCATCATGATTTGGACTCAAATTCTGTTTGGGGGACTAAAACTGGGGAGAAATAAAATGGGGGGACTACTTTCAATTTTCACCTATAATAGGGAGACCAAAAGTGCAATTAAGCCTAAAATTTATATACAAAAATATCATATTTTTCTTTATCTTCAAGATATTACAAGACGGAGATGCGACCATATGTTGTCTTATTTTTTATTATTTATTTTTAATAAAAAAGAAATATCAAATTAATAAATAGATAATAATAAGAAGCTTAAATTTTATTAATAAAATCAAATAAAATATATTAAATAAAAACTAAAATACATCAAAGTTATTGCATGAGAAAATGAGAGGGAATTGAAAATTAGTTGAAAAAAAAAAAGAGTTGTTATCTCCTACGATCATATTTCCGCCAAAATTGAAAAATAAAATATATATTAATTTCAATATAAATAATGTTAAAGTTTTATTTAAAAAAAAAAAATCCGAAGATGGATTAAGCAGAACACAGCCCCTAGCAAAAACTCACTTAAACCAAGAATCATAGGAAAAATAATCCCAAAAAAGTATAAACTACAAATACCACAAATGAAAAACTATTATTTTTTTAAATCTTTTTCCACCAAAATTGTTGCATGCCCGTACGCCCAGTGGCGAAGCTACTCACAGTAATGAGTAGTTTTGGCTACCTCAATTTTGTTTTTGTTTTCGAATAAGTTTAGCTACTTCGATAATATATATATATATATATCAGGGCTCAGATAAGTTTATATTTAGCTATTTTGATACTATCTATCTCTACTATAACTACATTAAAAATATTGTTAGCAATAAAGTTTTCAAAATATGACTCATGAATAAAATGGATAGATAGTTTTTTATGAATAGTTTATTATTTTATATTAAAAAATATATTTAAAAAAAATAACTATATGACTACGGATAGATCAATATTTTAAAAGAAGATAGTTCATTTACCCTATAAAAAAATAACTACCAAAAAAATAATATTTTAAAAGAATTCTTTTGACAAATAAATGAGTGGTTTTATTTTTGAAAAAAGAAAGTTTTTATAAATTAAGAATTGAGAAAATGATTTTTAGAAGTTAAGAATTGAAAACCTACTATTTCTTTTTAAAATAACTACAAAGGTTAAATTTTAAAAAAAATAGGTTACACTAAATATTTTTTTATTGATAAATATTATAAAAATAAAAGATAAATATTTATAACTATTGCATAAAAAAATACAGGATAAATATTTTTCAGTTAAATAAATATAAAAACTCCGGAAAAATTAATTATCACTGATATATAAAAAAAAATGAAAAATATTAAAATAACAAAGGATAAATTTTTATAACTCATGCATAAAAAAATATGGGACAAATATTTGTTAATAATAAACATAAAAAGTAATGAAATAAATATTTATTATTGATATATAAAAATATAGTATAAATATCTGTCATTGATAAATATAAAAAAAATACAAGATAAATATTTATAAATAATACATAAAAAATGCGAGACAACTGTTTATAAGTGATATACATAAAAAAAAAAATCACCGAAAATATATTATAAAATATTATTTTTTCTTCTTATAATGTAAACAAATCACTTATAGAATAGCATAGATGCGCCATCCATTCAAGAACATGTGTTTTTTGTTAATATATTAATAAAAATTATTATGAATTTTTTTGGGACAATGGTTAAGGTTAATATATTGATTTTTGTATTTAAAATTAGGCTAGTTTCGCCGATGCATACGTCCTTACCCGTTTGGCTCTAAAATGGAGTTTTGGTTCAAGTTGATCTGAGTTTGAGATGATATGGATTTTAAGAAAGAGAGAATATGTGTTATGAGGAGAAAGAGAAATAGAATATTGAACCTTTGGGGTTTAGAAACAAAGATGTCTGGATATGAGTTTGTGGAATTGTAAAGGAAAGTAGTGTATATGGTTTGAGAAGAAAGAGAGAGATGATGGTTGAAGAAAGAGAAGGAGGTATGAAATTTTGTTAGGGGGTGATCATGGAGTCTTGGTAGAACAAAGTATGAGGTGGGGTTTGTGTGAGAGAGAGGAAGGTGAAAATAGTGGTTTCTATGTATTGAAAAAAAAAAAAACTAGTTGTACGTGTGGATGAGAGTGGGTGATCATAGAAGATGTTGGGAAGGTAAAAGATAATGTTACGGAAAAATTAGTCGTTGCAAAGAAGCAAAAGAACATTTGGAAATTGTATGAAGTCTTCATGAAGGATAAATCCATTATGAATGAGGAAGAGCTCAAAGATCATAAAGGTTGTTGCTTGGTAGTCAATCGCAACGGTTCTCAACGCGATCACGTTGGAGCGTGGCGGTGAAGGGCATGATTGCGACAGTACAGTGCGGCGTGAGGAAGAGAGAGATTGCGCGTGATCTGAACGCATTCACGGGTTTCGAGTCGTGGGTTCTCAAATCCTAAAAAACGTTATTTTATTTTTGAATTTTTATTTTTAATGAAAAATCAATTTTACTCTTAAATTTTAAAACATTTTAGAGGTTTTGGTATTCTGTATTTTAAATTTTACAATTCCCTTCTTCCTCTTCTCCTTTTTGTATTAGGTTTCTCTCATGATGTTTCCGTACCCTTCTTCGTCTTCGTCGTTTCTCTTTATTGCATCGTTCGTCACTTCCTCTCACTACGCCGACGCTGACATCGTTCATCTCCTATAAAGTTTTTATTACTTTTTTCTGTTATTTTTTTTTATTTATTTTTTATTACTTTTTTCTTTTAGTTTTTTTATGTTTTTTTAATTTAATTTTTTTTCTTCTATTCTTATTTTTTTTTCTATTTTTTTAATTTAATTTTTTCTTTTTTCTTCTAATTTAATTTTTTTAATCTTTTTTAGTTCTTTCATTCTGTTTGTTTTTTCTTTTTGTGTATTTTATTTTAATTTTTTTTTTTATCTTTTGATACTTCTTAGTTGTTTTTTTTGTTTTTTTTCCTGTTGTTTCTTTCTTTTTGTTTTTTCTATGTTTTTTTTAATTTAATTTTTTTCTTCTGTTTTTTAATTTAATTTTTTTTTCTTTTATTACTTCTTTATTTTTATTTATTTTTCTTTTGTTACTTCCTTCTTTCTTTCTTTTATTTTTTATTTTTTTATTACTTACTTTCGTCCTTTTATCTCTGTTTTTTTTCTTCTACTTCCCTTCTTTCTCTGCTTGTTCTGCAAACAACCATGACAACATCATATGCAATTGGAGAAAGACAAAAGGTCACTTGAATTCAATGTTCATAAAAAAAACATAACACAAATTGGAGAAAGACAAGAGATAAACAAGCATAAATGATGCTTGTGACAAAGAAGCAAGAGCAAGAACGGTACAGTATATTGCTCGTTTTTTTTTACATAAATGGAATTGCTTTTAATGTTGCAAGATAAAAAAGCTACAAGTTGATGTTGGAAACTATTAAAAAATATAAATATTGTATCTCCAATATTCGACCAACTACTATCTCAATTTCTTTTGCTTTGCATAGTTGCATTGATCTCCTAAAGGCCTAAAAAATAAGACATTATGATATATTAGTTTTAAAATAGAGTATTTTGGAAATTAATTTGTTTTTTTAAAAAAGGAATATATATGAAAAAAATCCCACAACTTTCATTTTAATGCAATGGATATTTGATCTTCTCATATCTCCCAATAACTATTCATCTCACTTGACTACTTAATAAAATCATATTGCTTTAATTTTAAATTTATAATTTTGTCAAAGGTTAAGATTTTATTCTCCCCGCACTCTCACTATAAAAATCATATTATTTGATATGTTTCTTTAAAACAATTCTTATGATAACATTTGATTATTGTGATAAACGAAAATAATTAATTATATTATTTATATTATAATTAATATAAACAAAACATTTTATTTATATACTTATTTATATTGTTTTGACAATTTTAATCTCTACTGTAATTATAAATAAAATATTTTTAGCGATAAAAATTGTTAAGACATAATTCAAAAATTAAAATTAAACATAAAAATTTCTTACAAATATTTTGGTTGTTTATATTAAAAAGATATTATTATTTATTATAATTTATTGGTATTTAATGCATGCCGTCAGTGGCGTATTATACAAAATAACTAAGTGAAGGTTTCTTAGTGATTATTATACATTTTTCGGTATTTAATGCATGTCGGTGATGTATTATGCAAAATGAAATCTTTTACGAAACACCAATTTTGATGCTGAGACCAATTGCTTACAGACTGTGACGTTGCCACTATACTACAATTATTTGTCAATAATAAATGTATTTTATGTTTATGTTATGCAATTATGTAAAGTATGATTATATTTTGTTTTAGTCATGAAATTATGCATAATTAAATTAATTATTTGTGGTTTTATGCAATTTGATTATTTAGAATTAAATTTTGAAAATACCTATATGATTTTAACTAATTGGGAATTAGTCACAACATCTTTAATCATACAAAATTATATGTTAAGTGTTTAAGATCACATTTATGACATTGATGGTAGCTGATTAATTATATCAAACATAATGCATATGATTTTATAGGAATTTTGGTTATGTTTATATAAATAATCCAACCACCTCGTTTATATCCCCCAAAACAGCTCCCATTTTTTATGACATAGAAGTCGTTCTACAGTGAGTTGGTAATCCATGTATTTGAACCCAAAGTTGCATGAATCGAAATTCCATGTCTTTTGGTTCCACTCTCCTACACCAAGGGTTAACCAACATCCAAAAGTTCTTAAATAACCAAGTGCCACCTCTCAGAATCCTTTTTGTATCATGTTCATTTTTCATAAAGAATTGGAAAGTTTTGTTGGCCAACTCCTATACTTTAAACCCTTTTAGATAGCCCCAAATTTTTGCAAGAGCTTGATAGAAAGCACCTTTGAAAATATTCTTGTTCTTGATGAGCCTTCCAATCACGCTATTGGCACATTCAGAAATCCCTTATTGAACATCTTCATCATCAAAGACGATGATGATCAGGTTATGGGTATCTTTTTTTGGTTACTCTCATCACTACTAGCATCGTAGTTTGTCATGTGAGTAGTGGTACTGGCCATGCTTTTAAAAGTGATAGGGAAAAAAGAAAATAAAACAAAAGTGGGATAAAGTGATAAATAATGTTGCATTCCTTTCAAAGAGGGGAAAATACGGGGAAATAAAGACAATAAAGTTCAAGTATGAAAATCTCACATTGTTTTGTTATTTATGTGGAGTTCTAGGCCATGGAGATCAAAATTGTGTAAAATTCTTCTTAATGGAAGAAGATGACGGGGTTAGAGGATGGAGCTCAGACTTTAAGGTGAATCAAGGACGATTGGGAAACTACATCCGCTGTTAGTGGCCTACGTAGATACAATGAAGTAAGAGATGACATCGGCAAAGAGTCTAGTGGCGAGTATCACGACTGTAGTTAAAGACCATGATGAAGATGGCTGATCTAGGAATTTCTATTGATTAAAAAAGTTTATATTTATTTTGAATTAAAAAGTTTTTAAGTTAATTTTTTTATATATTCAATTTATCTATTTTTTTTATTTGTATGGAAATAGAGGGAGTGAGATTTCATTAATAATTGATGGCTTTTTTTTGTTCAAGATGTATACAACAATATTCAAGTTGAGATCTCCAACAAGGGAATATAATGTGTTGATTGAAACACGAAGCGTTCTTCTCTATGTTAGTTGCAATCAATATGATAATTGTCCTCAATGTAATGGACTTGGGGTAAGGATTTTCAATTTTCATCATTTCTTTTTTACTATGCATACTTAATTATTAGTACTACTTACTTATGGTGTGGTGCTTGTTTTGTTGCCTTGAGAACTAATATTTTTATTTTGAGCTTAATATTTGTTGTTTGTTATGTTGTGTATTCTGCAGTTTATGTTTAATTTCTTTGACATGGTGAATTCATCCACGGCTGCGTTGATTCATTGCTCGGATCGTCTATGCCCTTTCGGCAAATCAAGAAATAGGATGGACAAGTTATAATTGTAAGTTCACCCATTGAACTATTATTTCCTAAAAGAAGTATTTAGTCTTTCTCTTATTATTTCTCCTTCTCAAGCTGTAAATTACAAAATAAGCCTGCATAGGCGGCAAACTTGAAGGACTCAACGGCGACTACGACGAAGAAATAGAAATTGTCCTTGCATGGCTGAGTACAGTAACGTCCTGGTGTGGTTGTGTAGTCCAACACATCGTGGGAATACTCACAATCAAGTAATTGAACTTTCATTTCCATACGATAGGTCACAGAATACGAGCCACGTTGCATCTCCCACTCGCCACAAGGGAATCTACTTTCAATGATGTGCATGTTACATTTGTGTCTATCTCTCTTAAACTCCTTTTGAAATGTGTTTTCTGTTTTTAATACAAAACAAATTTTCTAATATGTAAAGATGTGAGCCATTACACATAGTGTTTATTATTGTTACTCATAATCTTTCTTTACCTCTTTACACTACGGTTTATTATTTTTGTCATCATTTTCATTTTTTTTCTTAATTTGATTTCATATCTAAAAGCTATCATCAATTCATCAATCTGTTTTATAGTTAATTTGAAGTTTGAACACCAAACTTACTGATATGATGAGCTGCAAAGTGAAAGATGAGGGGTCAATTAGTGTGAGCACGCATTATTTACATTTTTATTGTTCTGAATATTTCAGAACATTTTGAATGAGAGGATTTTCTGAATACTTCTAAATACTTATGAATGAATATTATATATTCCACAGTAATACTTCTGAATATTTTTGCATACTTTGAACGAATATTATATATTCTATAGTAATACTTATGAATACTTCTGAATGAATATTACATATTCCATAATAATACCTCTGAATACTTCTGAATGAATATTACAACAATAATGTCTTAAGACAAAAAAAAATACGAATGTCTTTTGTCAATAAAATACAAAAAGAAAATATTAACATCACATGGTACAATAAAATTGTTAAAAATTCAAATATTATAAATATTAAAAAGATATAAATATAAATTTATTTATTAGTGACTTGTGATTTCTTCTTCTAAACATGGGTGACCAGCATATGCGGCGAACCCTAAGGGCTTGGCGGCGACTCCGGCGGATACTCACAGTTCCACTTCCACGCGTTAGGTCACGGAACACTGAAGTGATGCATGCTATATTTGTGTCTATCTCTCTTAAAACCCTTTTAAAATGTGTTTTATGTTTTTAATACACAACAAATTTTCTAATATGTAAAGATGTGAGCCATTACACATAGTGTTTATTATTGTTACTCAAAATATTTTTTTATCTCTTTACACATAATGTTTATTATTATTGTCATCATTTTAATCTTTTTTCTTAATTTGATTTCATATTTAAAAATTATCATCAATTCATCAATCTGTTTTATAGTTAATTTGAAGTTTGAACATCAAACTTACTGATATATTGAGCTGCAAAGTGAACGGGGAGGGATCAATTAGTGTGAGCACTACATTATTTACAATTTCATTGTTCAGAATACTTCTGAATATTTCTGAATACTTCTGAATGAGAGGATTTTCTGAATACTTCCAAATACTTATGAATGAATATTATATATTCCATAGTAATACTTCTGAATATTTCTGCATACTTTGAATGAATATTATATATTTCATAGTAATACTTCTGAATGAATATTATATATTCAATTTATCTATAAATTTTTTTTTGTAGTTTCATTTGATTTTATTGAAATAGAGGGAGTGAGATTTCATTAATAATTGATGGCTTATTTTCTGTTCATGATGTATACAACAATACTCACGTTGGGATCTCCACTAAGGAAATATATTGTGTCGATTGATACATGGAGCGTCCTTCTCTGGGTTAGTTGCAATCAATGTGATGATTGTCCTCAATGTAATGGACTTGGGGTAAGGATTTTCAACTTTCATCATTTCTTTTTTACTATGCATACTTAATTATTAGTACTACTTACTAATGGTGTGGTGTTTCTTTTGTTGCCTTGAGAACTAATAATTTTATTTTAAGCTTAATATTTGTTGCTTGTTGTGTTGTATTGTGTATTCTGCAGTTTAAGATTAATTTCTTTGACATAGTGAAATCATCTACGGCTGCGTTGATTCATTGCTCAGACCGTTTATGCCCTTTCGGCAAATCACGAAATAGGATGGACAAGTTATAATTGTAAGTTCACCCCTTGAACTATTATTACCTACAAGAAGTATATAGTCTTTCTCTAATTAATTCTCCTTCTCAAGCTGTAAATTGCAAAATAAGTCTGCATAGGCAGCGAACTCGAAGGACTCAGCGGCGACTCCGATGGAGAAATAGATATTTTTCTTTCATGGCTGAGTACAGTAACATTATAGTGTGGTTGTGTAGTCCAACACACCGTGGGAACACTCACAGTCAAGTAATTGAACTTCCACTTCCACACGATAGGTCACATAATACGAGTCACATTGCATCTCCCACTCGCCACAAGGGAATCTACTTTCACTCATGTGCATGCTACATTTGTGTCTATCTCTCTTAAACTTCTTTTGAAATGTGTTTTCTGTTTTTAATACACAACAAATTTTCTATTATGTAAAGATGTGAGACATTACACATAGTGTTTATTATTGTTACTCATAATCTCTCTTTATCTCTTTACACATAGTGTTTATTATTATTGTCATCATTTTCATCTTTTTTCTTAATTTGATTTCAAATCTAAAAGCAATCATCTATTCATCAATTTATTTTATAGTTAATTTGAAGTTTGAACACCAAACTTACTGATATGATGAACTGCAAAGTGAAAGATGATGGATCAATTAATGTGAGCACTGCGTTATTTACATTTTCATTGTTCTGAATACTTCTGAATAAGAGGATTTTCTGAATACTTATGAATACTTATAAATGAATATTATATATTCCATTTTAATACTTTTGAATATTTCAGCATACTTTAAATGAATATTATATATTCCATAGTAATACTTATGAATACTTCTGAATGAATATTACATATTCCATAATAATACTTCAAAATACTTCTGAATGAATATTACAACAAGAATGTCTTAAGACAAAAAAAATACAAATTCTTTTATCAATAAAATACAAAAAGAAAATATTAACATCACATGGTACGATAAAATTGGTAAAAATTTCAATATTATAAATATTTAAAAGATATAAATATAAATTTATTTATTATTGACCTGTGATTTCTTCTTCTAAACATGGGTGACCAGCATAGACGGCGAAACCTAAGAGCTTGGCGGCGACTCCAGCGGATACTCACAGTTCCACTTCCACGCATTAGGTTATGGAACATGCATGCTATATTTGTGTCTATCTCTCTTAAACCCCTTTTAAAATGTGTTTTATGTTTTTAATACACAACAAATTTTCAAATATGAAAAGATGTGAGTCATTACACATAGTGTTTATTATTGTCACTCATATTCTTTCTTTATCTCTTTATACAAAGTGAAATGTGAGAGATCAATTTGTGTGAGCACTATATTATTTACATTTTCATTGTTCTCGATAGTTCTGAATATTTCTAAATACTTCTGAATGAGAGGATTTTCTTAATACTTTTAAATACTAATGAATACTTATGAATTAATATTATATATTTAATAGTAATACTTCTGAATATTTCTGCATACTTTGTATGAATATTATATATTCCATAGTAATACTTCTGAATACTTATGAATACTTCTGAATAAGTATTACATATTCCATTGTAATACTTTAGAATACTTCTGAATGAATATTACAACAAAAAGGTCTTAAGACCAAAAACATACGAATGTCCTTTGTAAATAAAATACAAAAAGAAAATATTAACATTACATGGTACAATAAAATTGTTAAAAATTCCAATATTATTAATATTTAAAAGTTATAAATATAAATTTGTTAATTAGTAACTTGTGATTTGTTCTTCTAAACATGGGTGACCAGCATAGGCGGCGAAACCTAACGGCTTGGCGGCGACTCTGACGGGATACTCACAGTTCCACTTCCACGCGTTAGGTTACGGAACACTAAGGTGATACATTCTATATTTGTGTCTATCTCTCTTAAACCCCTTTTAAAATATGTTTTATTTTTTTGATACACAACAAATTTTATAAA
Organism: Cicer arietinum; assembly: GCF_000331145.2. NCBI lineage: Eukaryota > Viridiplantae > Streptophyta > Magnoliopsida > Fabales > Fabaceae > Cicer > Cicer arietinum. The sequence continues at coordinate 58,337,792 of NC_021165.2, read as the reverse complement.
ATATAAAAATGTAAGCCATTATACATAGTGTTTATTATTGTTACTCACAATCTTTCTTTATATCTTTACACATAGTGTTTATTATTATTGTGATCATTTTAATATTTTTTCTTAATTTAATTTCATATCTAAAAATTATCATCAATTAATCAATTTGTTTTATAGTTAATTTGAAGTTTTAATTGAGGGATCAATTAGTGTGAGCACTGCATTATTTACATTTTCATTGTTCTGAATACTTTTGAATATTATTGAATCCTTGTGAATGAAATGATTTTCTTAATAATTCTAAATACTTATGAATATTTATGAATGAATATTATATATTTCATAGTAATACTTCTTAATATTTATGCATACTTTGAATGAATATTATATATTCCATAGTAATACTTTTGAATACTTATCAATACTTCTGAGTGAGTATTACATATTCCATAATAATATTTCAGAATACTTCTGAATGAATATTACATTACAAATTTTTCTGATATGTAAAGATGTAACCATTATACATAGTGTTGTTTATTATTGTTACTCAGCATCTTACATTATCTCTTTACACATAGTGTTTATCATTATTGTCATCATTTTCATCTTTTTTTCTTAATTTGATTCTATCTAAAAACTATCATCATTATGTTTTTTAGTTAAATTGAAGTTTGAATAGCAAACTTACACGAGCTGCAAGTGATATGATGAGCGGCAAAGGGATCAATTAGTGTAAGCACTACTGCATTATTTACATTTACATTGTTCATTTCTTTATTTTATCTTAATTCATTCACATGGAGTAGTATAAATAGCTCCAATGTTAATCTT
>NC_021165.2:58326812-58336634 GCF_000331145.2 Cicer arietinum | reverse complement strand
TTTCACTCCAATTCTACCACCACTCTTTTTCTACTCTCTAACCTTAAAATCGAAAATGCATTTCTACATTAACCAATTGTTTTTTGCATGCTGTTTGGCCATCCTTGTTGTACCCATGATGTGTACCGGTTACCTCCCTTTAAACCGGGTTGTGTCGCTCAACCATCGTGTTGAGATGGAGACGCTGAGAGCTCATGACAGAGCTCGCAACTCAAAAATATTGCATGGCGCTATCAGTTTCCCCGTCCAAGGCAACTCCATGTTTGGGTAGAGCCAATGATCTCTCCCATAAACTCTTTTATTTATAACTTTAGTTTCTTCTTTTCCCACGTTATTCTCACATTCTTTTCTTTTTTTTCTTTCTCTTATGCTGTGATGTATAGTTAGATAGGGAAATGAATTTTATTTATTTATTTTTAGATGTTGATAATAATATTACATGTTCAATTTATTCAAAAAAATATGAATTTAATTGCATCGAAGTGTTGTTTTGGCTAGAATAGTTTCATTGAATTTAATTTCACTAAAATTAATTTCACTAAATTTAATACTTATGAATATTTTTGAATAATTATTACACATATTCCATAATAATACTTCATAATACTTCTGAATGAATATTACAACAAGAATGTCTTAAGACAAAAAAAAAATACGAATGTCTTTTGTTAATAAAATAAAAAAAGAAAATATTAATATCACATGATACAATAAAATTGTTAAAAATTACAATATTATAAATATTTAAAAGATATAAGTATAAATTTATTTAATAGTGACTTGTGGTTTTTTCTTCTAAACAAAGGTGACTAGCATAGGCGGCGAACCCTAACGGCTTGGCGGTGACTCCGGCGCATACTCACAGTTTCATTTCCACGTAGGTCACAAGTGATGCATTCTATATTAGTGTATATCTCTTTTAAACCCCTTTTAAAATATGTTTTATTTTTTTAATACACAATAAATTTTCTAATATGTAAAGATGTAAGCCATTACGCATAGTGTTTATTATTGTTACTCACAATCTTTCTTTATCTCTTTACTCATAGTGTTTATAATTATTGTCATCATTTTAATATTTTTTCTTAATTTAATTTGATATCTAAAAATTATCATCAATTCATCAATCTATTTTATAGTTAATTTGAAGTTTTAACATTAAACTTACTCATAGGATGAGTTGCAAAGTGAAAGGTGAGGGGTCAATTAGTGTGAGCACTGCATTATTTTCATTTTCATTGTTCTGAATACTTCTGAATATTACTGAATCATTGTGAATGAAATAATTTTCTTAATAATTCTTAATACTTATGAATATTTGTGAATGAATATTATATATTTCATAGTAATACTTCTTAATATTTATGCAAACTTTGAATGAATATTATATATTCCATAGTAATACTTTTGAATACTTATCAATACTTCTGAGTGAGTATTACATATTCCATAATAATATTTCAGAATACTTAAGAATGAATAATACATTACAAATTTTTCTGATATGTAAAGATGTAACCATTATACATAGTGTTGTTTATTATTGTTACTCAGCATCTTTCATTATCTCTTTACACATAGTGTTTATCATTATTGTCATCATTTTTATCTTTTATTCTTAATTTGATTCATATCTAAAAACTATCATCATTCAGTTTGTTGGTTAAATTGAAGTTTGAAGAGCAAACTTACACGAGCTGCAAGTGATATGATGAGCTGCAAAGGGATCAATTAGTGTAAGCACTACTGCATTATTTACATTTACATTGTTCATTTCTTTATTTTATCTTAATTCATTCACATGGAGTAGTATAAATTAGTGTGAGCACTGCATTATTTTGCATGTTGTTCGTCAATCTGTTTTATAGTTAATTTGAAGTTTGAACATCAAACTTACTGATAAGATGAGTTGCAAAATGAAACGTGAGGTATCAATTAGTGTGAGCACTGCATTGTTTATATTTTCATTGTTCTGAATACTTCTGAATATTTCTGAATACTTTTGAATATGAGGATTTTCTGAATACTTCTAAATACTTATGAATACTTATGAATGAATATTATATATTTCATAGTAATACTTATGAATATTTCTGCATACTTTGAATGAATATTATATATTTCATATTAATACTTTACTTTCTTCTATTCCCACGTTATTCTCACATTCTTTTTTTTTTTTTTTCTTTCTCTTATGCTATGTTGTATAGTTAGATAGGGAAATGAATTTTATTTATTTATTTTTAGATGTTGATAATAATATTACATATTCAATTTATTCAAAAAAATATGAATTTAATTGCATTGAAGTGTTGTTTGGTCCATAATAGTTTCATTGAATTTAATTTAATTTCACTAAATTTAATTTCGTTGAAGCTGGCCAGAATAGTTTCATTGAATTCAATTTCATTTCACTGAATTTAATTTCATTGAAGCTGGCCAGAATAGTATTGAGATTTCTGTGTCCGTTTAGTTTAGCTGACTTGCTCGGGATATCCTCGCATCATTCCCGCATTTAATTGATGGCTTTTTTTTTGTTCAGTATGTACAGAACAATAGTCAAGCTCGGATCTCCACCAAGGGAATATAATGTGCTGATTGATACATGAAGCGACCTTCTCTGGGTTAGTTGCAATCAATGTGATAAGTGCCCTCGATCTAATGGAGTTAGGGTAAGGAGTTTCAATTTTCATCATTTATTTTTTACTATGCATACTTAATTGTAGTACTACTTATGATGAGGTACTTGTTTTGTTGCCTTGGGAACCAATATTTTTATTTGAAACTTAATATTTGTTGCCTGTTGTGTTGTGTACTCTGCAATTTCAGTTCAATTTCTTTGACACGATAGATTCATCCACGGCTGCGATGATTTATTGCTCGGACCGTCTATGCCCTTTCGGGGTTCAAGGTGTAGGTGTTCGATGCCTTCCTCCTATTAAACAGTGTACATACACCTATGGGTATCAACATAATAGTATTACCTCAGGTGTTTATGTCATTGATGAAATGCATTTTGACATGATCATCGGGCGACCTTCTCCTTCAAGTGTGTGTTAACTCTTCAGCCACTGTCTCTTTTGGGTGAGAAACCGTTACGCTTATTTATTTTGGACAATTATAAATTTGTGTGTATGTTGGAACATATATAAATTATACTTGGATTGGCGGGTCAAGGGAGCTTATGCTAAAAGACTATAGGACTCCATTATAGATAATTTCGGAATGGGGAGTGTTGGGGGGAGTTAAATTGGTCATGCAACTTTTGTCAATAGGTTAATTTTTTAATAAATTGAAGAATTGGTAAATAGTGTTTATTATTATTGTCACCATTTTCATCTCTTTTTCTTAATTTGATTTCATATCTAAAAGCTATCATCCATTCATCAATCTGTTTTTTAGTTAATTTCAAGTTTGAAGAACAAATTTACTGGTATGATGAGCTGCAAAGTGAAAGGTGAGGGGTCAATTAGTGTGAGCACTGCATTATTTTCATTTTCATTGTTCTGAATACTTCTGAATATTATCGAATCCTTGTGAATGAAATGATTTTCTTAATAATTCTAAATACTTATAAATATTTATGAATGAATTTTATATATTTCATAGTAATACTTCTTAATATTTATGCATACTTTGAATGAATATTACATATTCCATAGTAATACTTTTGAATACTTATCAATACTTCTGAGTGAGTATTACATATTCCATAATAATATTTCAGAACACTTCTGAATGAATATTACATTACAAATTTTTCTGATATGTAAAGATGTAACCATTATACATAATGTTGTTTATTATTGTTACTCAGCATCTTTCATTATCTCTTTACACATAGTGTTTATCATTATTGTCATCATTTTTATCTTTTTTTCTTAATTTGATTCATATCTAAAAACTATCATCATTCTGTTTTTTAGTTAAATTGAAGTTTGAAGAGCAAACTTACACGAGCTGCAAGTGATATGATGAGCTGCAAAGGGATCAATTAGTGTAAGCACTACTCCATTATTTACATTTACTTTGTTCATTTCTTTATTTTATCTTAATTCATTCACATGGAGTAGTATAAATTAGTGTGAGCACTGCATTATTTTGCATATTGTTCTTCAATCTGTTTTATAGTTAATTTGAAGTTTGAACATCAAACTTACTGATAAGATGAGTTGCAAAATGAAACGTGAGGGATCAATTAGTGTGAGAACTGAATTATTTATATTTTCATTGTTCTGAATACTTTTGAATATTTCTGAATACTTTTGAATGAGAGGATTTTGTGAATACTTCTAAATACATATGAATGAATATTATATATTTCATAGTAATACTTCTGAATATTTCTGCATACTTTGAATGAATATTATATATTTCATAGTAATACTTCTGAATAAGTATTACATATTCCATAATAATACTTAAGAATACTTCTGAAGGAATTTTACATTTGAATGGCAACTCCATGTTTGGGTAGAACCAATGATCTCTCCCATAAACTCTTTGATTTAAAACTTTAGTTTCTTCTATTCTCACGTTATTCTCACATTCTTTTCTTTTTTTTCTTTCTCTTATGCTGTGTTGTATAGTTAGATAGGGAAATGAATTTTATTTATTTATTTTAAGATGTTGATAATAATATTACATATTCAATTTATTCAAAAAAAATATGAATTTAATTGCATTGAAGTGTTGTTTTGGCCAGAATAGTTTCATTGAATTTAATTTAATTTCACTAAATTTAATTTCATTGAAGCTGGCCAGAATAGTTTCATTAAATTTAATTTAATTTCACTGAATTTAATTTCATTGAAGCTGGCCAAAATAGTACTGAGATTTCTGTGTCCGTTTAGTTTAGTTGACTTGCTCGGGATATCCTCGCATCATTCCGGCATTTAATTGATGGCTTTTTTTTTTGTTCAGTATGTACACAACAATAGTCAAACTCGGATCTCCACCAAGGGAATATACTGTGTTGATTGATACATGAAGCGACCTTCTCTGGGTTAGTTGCAATCAATGTGATAATTGCCCTCGATCTAATGGAGTTGGGGTAAGGAGTTTCAATTTTCATCATTTCTTTTTTACTATGCATACTTAATTGTAGTACTACTTATGATGTGGTACTTGTTTTGTTGCCTTGGGAACCAATATTTTTATTTGACGCTTAATATTTGTTGTCTGTTGTGTTGTGTACTCTGCAGTTTAAGTTCAATTTCTTTGACACGATAGATTCATCCACGGCTGCGATGATTTATTGCTCGGACCATCTATGCCCTTTTGGGGTTCAAGGTGTAGGTGTTCGATGCCTTACTCCTGTTAAACAGTGCACATACACCTATAGGTATCAAGAAAATAGTATTACCTCGGGTGTTTATGTCACTGATGAAATGCATTTTGACATGATCATCGGGTAACCTTCTCCTTCAAGTGTTAACTCTTCAGCCAGTGTCTCTTTTGGGTGAGAAACCGTTATGCTAATTAATTTTGGACAATTATAAATTTGTGTGTATGTTGGAACATATATAAATTATACTTGGATTGGCTGGTCAAGGGAGCTTATGCTAAAAGACTATAGGACTTAATTATAGATAATTTCAGAATGGGGAGTGTTGGGGGGAGTTAAATTGGTCATGCAAGTTTTGTCAATAAGTTAATTTTTTAATAAATTGAAGAATTGGTAAATAGTGTTTATTATCATTGTCACCATTTTCATCTCTTTTTCTTAATTTGATTTCATATCTAAAAGCTATCATCCATTCATCAATCTGTTTTTTAGTTAATTTGAAGTTTGAAGAACAAATTTACTGATATGATGAGCTACAAAGTGAAAGGTGATGGGTCAATTAGTGTGAGCACTGCATTATTTTCATTTTCATTGTTCTGAATACTTCTGAATATTACTGAATCCTTGTGAATGAAATGATTTTCTTAATAATTCTAAATACTTATGAATATTTATGAATGAATATTATATATTTCATAGTAATAGTTCTTAATATTTATGCATACTTTGAATGAATATTATATATTCCATAGTAATACTTTTGAATACTTATCAATACTTCTGAGTGAGTATTACATATTGCATAATAATATTTCAGAACACTTCTGAATGAATATTACATTACAAATTTTTCTGATATGTAAAGATGTAACCATTATACATAGTGTTGTTTATTATTGTTACTCAGCATCTTTCATTATCTCTTTACACATAGTGTTTATCATTATTGTCATCATTTTCATCTTTTTTTTCTTAATTTGATTCATATCTAAAAACTATCATCATTCTGTTTTTTAGTTAAATTGAAGTTTGAAGAGCAAACTTACACGAGCTGCAAGTGATATGATGAGTTGCAAAGGGATCAATTAGTGTAAGCACTACTGCCTTATTTACATTTACATTTTTCACTTCTTTATTTTATCTTAATTCATTCACATGGAGTAGTATAAATTAGTGTGAGCACTGCATTATTTTGCATGTTGTTCGTCAATCTGTTTTATAGTTAATTTGATGTTTGAACATCAAACTTACTGATAAGATGAGTTGCAAAGTAAAACGCGAGGGATCAATTAATGTGAGAACTGCATTATTTATATTTTCATTGTTCTGAATACTTCTGAATATTTCTTAATACTTTTGAATGAGAGGATTTTCTGAATACCTCTAAATACTTATGAATACTTATGAATGAATCTTATATATTTCATAGTAATACTTCTGAATAATTCTGCATACTTTGAATGAATATTATATATTTCATAGTAATACTTCTGAATACATCTGAATAAGTATTACATATTCCATTATAATACTTAAGAATACTTCTGAAGGAATATTACATCTGAATGGCAACTCCATGTTTGGGTAGAGCCAATGATCTCTTCTATAAACTCTTTGATTTAAAACTTTAGTTTCTTCTATTCCCACGTTATTCTCACATTCTTTTCTTTTTTTTCTTTCTGTTATGTTGTGTTGTATAGTTAGATAGGGAAATGAATTTTATTTATTTATTTTTAGATGTTGATAATAATATTACATATTCAATTTATTCAAAAAAATATGAATTTAATTGCATTGAAGTGTTGTTTTGGCCATAATAGTTTCATTGAATTTAATTTAATTACACTAAATTTAATTTTATTGAAGCTGGTCAGAATAGTTTCATTGAATTTAATTTCATTTCACTGAATTTAATTTCATTGAAGCTGGCCAGAATAGTACTGAGATTTCTGTGTCTGTTTAGTTTAGCTGACTTGCTCGGGATATCCTCGCATCATTCCGGCATTTAATTGATGGCTTTTTTTTTTGTTCAATATGAACACAACAATAGTCAAGCTCGGATCTCCACCAAGGGAATATACTGTGCTGATTGATACATGAAGCGACCTTCTCTGGGTTAGTTGCAATCAATGTGATAATTGCCCTCGATCTAATGGAGTTAGGGTAAGGGGTTTCAATTTTCATCATTTTTTTTTTACTATGCATACTTAATTGTAGTACTACTTATGATGAGGTACTTGTTTTGTTGCCTTGAGAACCAATATTTTTATTTGAAGCTAAATATTTGTTGCCTGTTGTGTTATGTACTCTGCAGTTTAAGTTCAATTTCTTTGACACGATAGATTCATCCACGGCTGCGATGATTTATTGCTCGAACCGTCTATGCCCTTTCGGGGTTCAAGGTGTAGGTGTTCGATGCCTTCCTCCTGTTAAACAGTGCACATACACCTATGGGTATCAAAATAATAGTATTACCTCGGGTGTTTATGTCACTGATGAAATGCATTTTGACATGATCATCGGGCAACCTTCTCCTTCAAGTATTAACTCTTCAGCCACTGTCTCTTTTGGGTGAGAAACCTTTATGCTTATTTATTTTGGACAATTATAAATTTGTGTGTATGTTGGAACATATATAAATTATACTTGGATTGGCGGGTCAAGGGAGCTTATGCTAAAAGACTATAGGACTCAATTATAGATAATTTCAGAATGGGGAGTGTTGGGAGGAGTTAAATTGGTCATGCAAGTTTTGTCAATAGGTTAATTTTTTAATAAATTGAAGAATTGGTAAATAGTGTTTATTATTATTGTCACCATTTTCATCTCTTTTTCTTAATTTGATTTCATATCTAAAAGCTATCATCCATTCATCAATCTGTTTTTTAGTTAATTTCAAGTTTGAAGAACAAATTTACTGATATGATGAGATGCAGAGTGAACGGTGGGGGGTCAATTAGTGTGAGCACTGCATTATTTTCATTTTCATTGTTCTGAATACTTCTGAATATTACTGAATTCTTGTGAATGAAATGATTTTCTTAATAATTCTAAATACTTATGAATATTTATGAATGAATTTTATATATTTCATAGTAATACTTCTTAATATTTATGCATACTTTGAATGAATATTATATATTTCATAGTAATACTTTTGAATACTTATCAATACTTCTGAGTGAGTATTACATATTCCATAATAATATTTCAGAATACTTCTGAATGAATATTACATTACAAATTTTTCTGATATGTAAAGATGTAACCATTATACATAGTGTTGTTTATTATTGTTACTCAGCATCTTTCATTATCTCTTTACACATAGTGTTTATCATTATTGTCATCATTTTCATCTTTTTTTCTTAATTTGATTCATATCTAAAAACTATCATCATTCTGTTTTTTAGTTAAATTGAAGTTTGAAGAGCAAACTTACACGAGCTGCAAGTGATATAATGAGCTGCAAAAGGATCAATTAGTGTAAGCACTACTCCATTATTTACATTTACAATGTTCATTTCTTTATTTTATCTTAATTCATTCACATGGAGTAGTATAAATTAGTGTGAGCACTGCATTATTTTGCTTGTTCGTCAATCTGTTTTATTGTTAATTTGATGTTTGAACATCAAACTTACTGATAAGATGAGTTGCAAAGTAAAACGTGAGGGATCAATTAATGTGAGCACTGCATTATTTATATTTTCATTGTTCTGAATACTTCTGAATATTTCTTAATACTTTTGAATGAGAGGATTTTCTGAATACTTCTAAATACTTATGAATGAATATTATATATTTCATAGTAATACTTCTGAATATTTCGGCAAACTTTGAATGAATATTATATATTTCATAGTAATACTTCTGAATATTTCGGCAAACTTTGAATGAATATTATATATTTCATAGTAATACTTCTGAATATTTCGGCAAACTTTGAATGAATATTATATATTTCATAGTAATACTTCTGAATATTTCGGCAAACTTTGAATGAATATTATATATTTCATAGTAATACTTCTGAATATTTCTGCATACTTTGAATGAATATTAAATATTTCATAGTAATACTTCTGAATACATCTGAATAAGTATTACATATTCCATAATAATACTTAAGAATACTTCTGAAGGAATATTAAATCTAAATGACAACTCCATGTTTGGGTAGATCCAATGATCTCTCCCATAAATTCTTTGATTTAAAACTTTAGTTTCTTCTATTCCCACGTTATTCTCACATTCTTTTCTTTTTTTTCTTTCTCTTATGATGTGTTGTATAGTTAGATAGGGAAATGAATTTTATTTATTTATTTTTAGATGTTGATAATAATATTACATATTCAATTTATTCAAAAAAATATGAATTTAATTGCATTGAAGTGTTGTTTGGTCCATAATAGTTTCATTGAATTTAATTTAATTTCACTAAATTTAATTTCGTTGAAGCTGGCCAGAATAGTTTCATTGAATTCAATTTCATTTCACTGAATTTAATTTCATTGAAGCTGGCCAGAATAGTA
>NC_021165.2:58273836-58323006 GCF_000331145.2 Cicer arietinum | reverse complement strand
ATGGGGAGTGTTGGGGGGAGTTAAATTGGTCATGCAACTTTTGTCAATAGGTTAATTTTTTAATAAATTGAAGAATTGGTAAATAGTGTTTATTATTATTGTCACCATTTTCATCTCTTTTTCTTAATTTGATTTCATATCTAAAAGCTATCATCCATTCATCAATCTGTTTTTTAGTTAATTTCAAGTTTGAAGAACAAATTTACTGATATGATGAGATGCAGAGTGAACGGTGGGGGGTCAATTAGTGTGAGCACTGCATTATTTTCATTTTCATTGTTCTGAATACTTCTGAATATTACTGAATTCTTGTGAATGAAATGATTTTCTTAATAATTCTAAATACTTATGAATATTTATGAATGAATTTTATATATTTCATAGTAATACTTCTTAATATTTATGCATACTTTGAATGAATATTATATATTTCATAGTAATACTTTTGAATACTTATCAATACTTCTGAGTGAGTATTACATATTCCATAATAATATTTCAGAATACTTCTGAATGAATATTACATTACAAATTTTTCTGATATGTAAAGATGTAACCATTATACATAATGTTGTTTATTATTGTTACTCAACATCTTTCATTGTCTCTTTACACATAGTGTTTATCATTATTGTCATCATTTTCATCTTTTTTTCTTAATTTGATTCATATCTAAAAACTATCATCATTCTGTTTTTTAGTTAAATTGAAGTTTGAAGAGCAAACTTACACGAGCTGCAAGTGATATAATGAGCTGCAAAAGGATCAATTAGTGTAAGCACTACTCCATTATTTACATTTACAATGTTCATTTCTTTATTTTATCTTAATTCATTCACATGGAGTAGTATAAATTAGTGTGAGCACTGCATTATTTTGCTTGTTCGTCAATCTGTTTTATTGTTAATTTGATGTTTGAACATCAAACTTACTGATAAGATGAGTTGCAAAGTAAAACGTGAGGGATCAATTAATGTGAGCACTGCATTATTTATATTTTCATTGTTCTGAATACTTCTGAATATTTCTTAATACTTTTGAATGAGAGGATTTTCTGAATACTTCTAAATACTTATGAATGAATATTATATATTTCATAGTAATACTTCTGAATAATTCTGCATACTTTGAATGAATATTATATATTTCATAGTAATACTTCTGAATAAGTATTACATATTCCATAATAATACTTAAGAATACTTCTGAAGGAATATTACATCTGAATGGCAACTCCATGTTTGGGTAGAGCCAATGATCTCTTCCATAAACTCTTTGATTTAAAACTTTAGTTTCTTCTATTCCCACGTTATTCTCACATTCTTTTCTTTTTTTTTTTCTTTCTCTTATGTTGTGTTGTATAGTTAGATAGGGAAATGAATTTTATTTATTTTTAGGGATTTATTCAAAGTTATTTCCTATAACTATTTTGGCTCTTTTTATGCACACAATATAATGTTCACGGAGTTACCATTTTTGTAATTTAATTTCAACATTCAATCTATGTAATATTCATATCTTTAAAATCTATAAGTTACATGTGTTTCTTTAATTATGATGTTGTATATATGGTTGTTGTTTTCTATTAAGTTAATGGTTACTTTGCATTATAGCGCATGTCTAGTACTAGTTACCTCTTGCGCAACATGGAAATTTGCATAAGTTTTAAACTTCATTGTATCACGATTTTAGTTTATTGCAACTTGACTGGCAATATTTGATGGACATTGGGAATTTTTCACTTTCATAACTATGTTTCTTGAAAGAAGCATTGTTATCTCAACACTTAAAATAAAGTAATTCTTTCAACTTTCTATTAATTTTCTCCTTCTCTATTTTAATCCACTCATGTCTTTGCTTGATTGTTCAATTTAACATGGATAGTGTCTAAATGTGTTTCAAAAATGTTTAATATAATAAAGTAAAGCAAATGAATTTTACTTGTTAAGGTCTAATGGACATATACAACTCTATGTGTTACTCTCTGAATTGCATACCTAGCGTTAGAGTAGATAAATAAATTCAACGTTTATATACAAGATAATAAGTTGGTTTAAATTAATTTGATAGGAGTAGGAGTAATTTTTATGTCCAAATTAATATTGCTTAATACATATTTAATTAAATATGATTTTATTGAGTGTATTTGTAATAAATCTAATGTTAATATACAAGATAATAAAAAGGGGGAATATTAACATGTATCCTAAGGGTATTTGATAAGAATTCTACAATTTTTGAGTAGAGAAATTCACAATTTCTAATACAAAATATTTTTATATTTAATATCCTAACATGTAGAAGAGTTAGAGGGTCAATTATTAATCTTTAGATTAAAATGGTATTTGCAAATATAATTCAAGGCTAATTATTGTAAAAAGAAAATATTTAAATACTAATTTTTCAAATGTTTAAATAAAAAGATACGCTTGGAATGAGATAAGAAAACTAGATTACAAAGAAACTTGAATAGATTCATCTTTTCCCAAATTTATTTACATAATTTGAAATTAAACAAATGATAGACTAAACAGAGATAGAACAAACACAATTAAAAACAAAATACATACAACAATCTTTATAGTTATTGAATTAAACCGAATTAATTATTTAATTTTTTTTCGAGTTAATTCCTTTAAATTTTAAATCTTCAAAACATTTCTTTTTTTTTTCTCCTTTAACTCCACCAAAAAAACTCAAATTGTTGTTATAACGAGTATATGTGCATGAAATTTTTAATGTGATAAGTCCAGAAAGTATTCTAGTTAAAAATATATTCTTAATTACTTTTTCAATAAAAAGTATAAATCATAAATTAAAAGTAATTAGAGTTCTTCAAGCTCATCCAATTTAATGTTTCAAGCCCAAAAGTTGGGTAATGGACAGAGATGCCTTTGTCATCCAAATCTATGTTCCAAGGCCCAAAATTGGTATTGGACTGCCTTTGCAATCTATGTTCATATTTCTTTTAAGGCCTAACCAACGGAGTAGAATTTTTAGTTGTTAGACTATTGGCCTAACAATATAAATATATTAATTTGATATTTGATTTTATAAAATATTTTTCAATTTTGTTTTTCTATAATTGACCATTACTAAACGTTATTAACATTGATGATATGTCTCTTAAGAAAAATATTAGAACTCAAAATAGTTCTGACTTTATAGGACATTCTCTAATTAGTCCAAGTATATATGAATATTTAAATTTAGTTTTTAATTTCAAAAAACCTTTCTCAAATCCATAATTATATTAATGTCGGTTACTAAACATGATGGATATATTGTGTCAGTTAAGTGTATTGTTGCCACTCTAGTCATAGTAATACAAAATATTTGAAATTATAAAATAAAGAGAACAATAAGTTCTAATAGGGGAAAAAGAACTAAATGTCTAAATCAATAACACATTAAATTTGAAGATCCAATCAAAATCAATTAAATTAGTTCATTTTTATTCATATTTGGTCTAAACGAATCAAACTAATCAAACTCAACATATGTTGGTTCATGATTTAGTTTCACATCATATAAAAGCGATCATTTGTTATTTAAAATAAACCTTTATATTTTTATTATTATTTCATTTATTTTACATTATATTAATAGAGTTATCTTAAAATATATGTATTAATATATATATATATATATATATATATTATTTACTTCATTGTAACCTATGCATTTTATCTTCTGACATTATATTTTCACATTGAGTAATTTGAAAAAGTAATAATTGCTCTTCATCTCACAAACTCTAATGTGCGTCTCTTCACAAAATCATAGACTTCAGAGTAAAAATATAAGTTTTTTGGGTTCATTTGTACACAATTTAGAATAAAATGAATTTATATATTTTAGTGTGTATGATTGCTTTTTGTAAAAATAAAACTATATATTAAATTAAAACTTGTCCAATCACATTCTTTTGATCCTTGAATCAACGTAGATGAGTTCAATGTACGATTCAATTTTTCTCTCTTTGTGAATTCCAATTCAATTTTGATTACCTTGTCTATTCCTCTTTTTCTTTCACATGTACTCCTCTTCCTTAATTAATTCATATTGGGTTATTAATAATAGTGGGCCTAACAGTAGGTTGTTGTATGCATGGCAGAAGCTCCAAATTCTTGGGCTTCAGGACTGGGCACTGATATGTTGCATTGATCACTACACCATCAATATGCTCAATAAGTGATTGGCTATTTATTAGTTTATTTATCTGTAACTACTTTAACCTTATACGTTATTTACTACTTTTTGTAAAACAAAACCAAATTAACTGTTCTTTATAATAAAAATACACTTCATTCCAATTATAAATATAAATATTTTGAGAGAAACACATTTACAAAATACATATATCAAAAGTCAATGAGAAATAATAAAATCGAAATTTTAATCTGAACAATCAAATCGAATTTTTAAGATATCTTAATAAAAAGTCTAAAGTGAATATGTGTAGTAAGAAAAACATTAAGGTATTAATGAATTTATTTTTTATATAATCAAATAAAGTCAAATAATGAAACTCATTTAATTTTTAAAAAAATTAATAATATTTAAGGATGGTCGTGATTCTTATGTTGGATTTAGTTATTTATATTTTATGGGTAAGCCTATAATCAATAATTAAAATATAAATTATTATATCAATTATTAAATTCTAATTTATAATAATTCATTTAATTATATATAACGAATATTATCATTTGGGTTGTATATATTGTAACATTTTCATTTTAGGGCCATTTTTATCAATTATTTCATACTTATAATGTTTTAGTTAATTACATGTTTATTTAGTGCAGTGTTATTTTTGTATGTTGTCTTGGTGCGGTATTGTTTGAAATTTCTATCTTTATTGTATTCGTTTGGTTCATAGTAACAAATCAACTTCAATCTAGTTCAAATTCAATTAATGATTTCAGCGTCTTTATCGTTACAACTCCAAATTTAGTCATAAGGACGAGTCAAGGCATTAATTATGGTTCAATTGTTTCTATCTTAAGAATTCAAACTTCTTTTGCCTCTAGGAATGACAAAGTCAAAGTGGACATACTCTGAAGATGTGAATGTCAGAATGTTTAATACGATAAGTATTAATTTAATTTTTTTTAAAAATAGCACATTAAGGTAAACATTGTAGTTTGAGTGTATTAGCTTTAAGAATTTAATCTTTAAAGGATAAATAATGTTGTGGGAAGTAACGAGTGAGAAAATTTAAATATTTAAGTATTCCTTATCTTTTAGAGTCTAGAATTGAAGTTGTTGGCTTAAGAATATGATCATTTAAGGTATACAATCTTGAGGTGATTTTTTAGAATGTATGTATTATTTGTGATTGTTATTGTGTATTGTGTATTGTGTATTGATTACACCATGATATGCATGATTTTGTGATGAATATTATTGAGATGGGTCAATGAGAGACATATAGAGGTTGTTTGCTAGGCGGGTTAATCCGAAATTAGGGGTGATTGCATTTTGATTTCAATTTGGAAATTTGATGTAATTAACAATAGGATTTTGCAAAAAGTGAACATTGAGCTTTCACTGAGGGTAGAATAGAGACCAACTCCTAAATTTAGTGTATTGGACTTTTTTAAACTTTGTCATAAGTCTCAACTTAATAGAGTGGCGTTGGCGGTCAAGATATTAATTTATTACCTTATTTTTGGTGAATCTATCATATTTTATTTAATTTCACGAAATTTGTTGTATGATATATATGATTAAAATGTGATACTGTTAAATGCGCAAAACAAATTTTAAAATCATTTTTTTTTTGAGAAACAATTATTTTTTAATTTATTATTTAATTAAGATTTTTTAAATTAAATGTGTCACGTTAGAAAATTAGAAGAGTAAATTACGGATTAGATTTAGAAAAGAAACAAAATAAAGTTTGTAGGAGTGACAAGTGCCACATTATTTAAATTATTAAAAAAAAACTATTCAACAACTTAGCAGAAATTTAGCTATTTAGAGAATCCGATGCGTCTGATTTAGGACCACCATTAAATAAAACAACAATTATAGTAAAACTGTTCTACGAATGTATTCATGATTCACAACTTTCTTTACTCACACAACCTTCCTTAATTTGTTTTTGTTGAAAATTGGTCGAACATGATTGAGAATTGCATTGACCCTTCGCACCGTCCAACTCACGCAACCAGTCAGTCAAATCAGCATACATAAAATTGATATTAAATTATTTAAAAGATTCATTTTCCAATTCAATGTATACTAATTATCTTTTTAGCAATTCCCCTTTTAATGTATACTAACAAACAATCAATCAAAAATTCATTTTTCATCTTGTCGCAAAGTGTAGTATTGACGATATTCATAGCAGAAAATTGCCGTTCTTTAGTATCTGTAGAAATTGGAAGTGTGAGAATAAAAGAAAACACAAGAGGATTGACGTCTTACTTTCTAGATTATACCATTCAATGAGATAAGCTTAACAATAATATATTTTATAATGACAAAAAACACAAATAATTAATTTAATGATAAAAATTATAATTATATAATAAATATGAAATCAACGGTAATTATTCAGTGTAAATGTAAAACTAGTTTACGATTAAAATCCATATTAGTATATTTTCTTATTTATTGCTGGAATTGAACATTATTTTTTATTTGAATGACTATAATTAGATGTGTTGAACATTCTTTTTGTTTTGACTCAAAGTTGTCAAATTATGATGCGATACATGTCAACATCTATTTTTTTTATTTTGTGTGAAAGTGGCCAAATTTGTATAATGACAAAAATAAAATAAAACATAGGTGACTCAATATATTATGATTTCTTCTTCTAAACTACAAAATAAATCAGCATAGGCGGCAAATCCAAATGACTCGACGGCGACTCCGACGGAGAAATAGAAATCATCCTTACATGGGTGAGTATGGTACCGTCGTAGTGTGGTTGTGTAGCCCAACACACCATACGAATACTCACAATCGAGTAATAGAACTTCCACGTGATGGGTTACGGAACACTGAGGTGAGCCACGTTGCATCTCCTACTCCACTCGCACAAGGGAATCTACTTTCACTAAGGTGCATGCTACATTTGTGTCTATCTCTCTTAAACCCTTTTGAAATATGTTTTCTATTTTTAATACACAACAAAATTTCTGATATGTAAAGATGTGAGTCGTTACATATAGTGTTTATTATTGTTACTCGTAATTTTCTTTATCTCTTTACACATAGTGTTTAATATTTTTGTCATCATTTTCATCTTTTCTCTTAATTTGATTTCATATCTCAAAGCTACCGTCAATCTGTTTTGTAGTTATTTAGAAGTTTGAACACCAAACTTACTGATATCATGAGTTGAAAAGTGAAAGGGGAGTGTCAATTAGTGTGAGCACTGCATTATTTACATTTACATTCTTTATATTTTCATTTCTATATTTTAGCTTAATTCATTCACACTGAGTAATATAAATAGCTCCGACATTAATCTTATTAATCATTCACATTATCATTTTCTCTTACTCTACTCTATTATATTTCAATTTTAACTCGTCCAATTCCACCACCACTCTTTTTCTACACTCTAACCTTAAACGAAAATGCATTTCTACATTAACCAATTCTTTTTAGTATGTTGCTTGGTCATCCTTGTTGTGTCCATGATGTGTATCAGTTACCTCCCTTTAAACAAGGATCATACCGCTCCACCATCATGTTGAGATGGAGACGTTGAGAGCTCACGACAGAGCTCGCAACTCAAAAATATTGCTTGGCGTTGTCAATTTTCGTGTCCAAGGTAACTCGTTGGTAATTATCTCACCCATAAACTCCTTCATTTATTACTTTAGTTTCTTCTATTTTCACGTTATTCTCACATTCTTTTCTTTTTCTCTTATGTTGTGTTGTACATTTATTAAATGATGCAAAATATTTGCTATTAGATGTAAGCTCAACTCAGGATTAGCTTAACCAAAGCATGAATGCAGTTGAAGCTGACACAACAACTTAAACTTGAATTATAGGCTAAACTGTTTGTTGCTTTCAACATACCACTTATTCTATTATTTATACAAAAAGAAAGGGAAATGAATGTAGTATAATCATTTTATATAATTATATGTGAAGTTAGATACCAATACATCTGAATGCATAGTTAGATAGGGAAATGATATATTATTTTTTTAGATGTTCACAATAATATTACATGTTCAACTTATCTAAAAAAAGCAGAATTTAATTTCATTTTATATGTATGGGATAAGAGGGAGTGGGATTTCATTAATAATTGATGGCTTTTTTTTTTTGTTTGTTCAAGATGTATACAACAATAGTCAAGCTGAGATCTCCACCAAGGGAATATATTGGTTTGATTAATAAAGGAAGTGACCTTCTCTGGGTTAGTTGCAATCAATGTGATAATTGCCCTCAATCTAATGGACTTGGGGTAAGTATTTTCAATTTTTATCATTTCTTTTTAATTATGCATACTTAATTATTAGTACTACTTACTTATGGTGTGGTGCTTGTTTTATTGCCTTGAGAACCAATATTTTTATTTTAAGCTTAATATTTGTTGTTTGTTGTGTTGTGTACTCTGTAGTTTAAGTTCAATTTCTTTGACAAGGTAAATTCATCCACAGCTGTGTTGATTCATTGCTCGGACTGTCAATGCCCTTTCGGGGTTCAAGGTGCGGATGTTCGATGTTTTCGTCCTATTAAACAGTGCACATACATCTATAGGTATCAAGATAACAGTACTACCTCGGGTGTTTGTGTCAATAACAAAATGCATTTTGACATATGTTCTATAGTTATTTAGAAGTTTGAACATAAAACTTACTGATATCATGAGCTACAAAGTGAAAGGTGAGTGATCAATTAGTGTGAGCATTGCGTTATTTACATTTACATTCTTTATATTTTCATTTCTTTATTTTAGCTTAATTCATTCATACTGAGTAATATAAATAGCTCCAACGTTAATCTTAATTATCATTCACATTATGATTCTCTCTTGCTCTACACTATTATATTTCAATGTTTACTCGTCCAATTCCACCACCATTCTTTTTCTACTCTCTAACCTTAAACGAAAATGCATTTCAACATTAAGCAATTCTTTTTGGCATGCGGCTTGGCCATCCTTGTTGTACCCATGATGTGTACCGGTTACCTCTCTTTAAATCGGGATTGTGCTGCTCAACCATCGTGTTGAGATGGAGACGTTGAGAGCTCATGACAGAGCTCCCAACTCGAAAATATTGCATAGCGCAGTCAATTTCCCTGTCGAAGGCAACTCGATGGTTGGGTACAACCAATTATCTCTCCCGTAAACTCCTTCATTTATTACTTTAGTTTCTTCTATTCCCACATTATTCCTACATTCTTTTCCTTTTCTCTTATGCTATGTTGTACATTTATTAAATGATGCAAAATATTTGCCATTAGCTTAACCGAAACATGAATGCAGTTAAAGGTGACACAAAAACTAAAACTTGAATTACAGGCTAAACTGTTTGTTTTTTCAGCAAATATACATCTTATTTTATTATCTATACAAAAAAGGGAAATGAATGTAGTATAATCATTTTATATAATGCTATGTGAAGTTAGATACCAATATTTCTGAATACATAGTTAGATAGGAAAATAAATTTTATTTATTTATTTTTAGATGTTGAAAATAATATTACATATTCTATTTATCTAAAAAAGCTATATTTTATTTTATTTTATTTGTATGGAATAAGAGGGAGTGAGATTTTATTTATAATTGATGGCTTTTTTTTCTTTTTTTGTTCATGATGTATACAACATTAGTCAAGCTCGGATCTCCACCAAGGGAATGTACTGTGTGCAGATTGATACAGGAAGCGACCTTCTCTAGGTTAGTTGCAATCAATGTGATATTTGTCTTTAATCTAATGGACTTGGGGTTAGGATTTTCAATTTTCATCATTTCTTTTTTTACTATACATACTTAATTATTAGTACTACTTACTTATGTTGTGGTGCTTATTTTTATTTTAAGTTTAATACTTCTTACTTATTGTGTTGTGTATTCTGCAGTTTAAGTTTAATTTCTTTGATACGATGAGTTCATCCACGACCGCGCTGATTCATTGCTCGTACCGTATATGCCCTTTTGAGGTTCAAGGTGCGGATGTTCGATGCTCTCCTCCCATTAAACATTGCAGATACACGTATGAGTATCAATATAATAGTACTATCTCGGGTGTTTATGTTACTGATAAAATGCATTTTGACATGATCCTCAGGCAACCTTCTCCTTCCAATGTAAACTCTTCATCCACTGTGTTTTTTGGGTGAGAAACAATTATGCTTATTTATTTTGGACAATTATAAATTTGTGTATATGTTGGAACATATAAAAATTAAACTTGGATAGGCAGGTCAAGGGAGCCTATGCTAAAAGACTATAGGACTCAATTATAGATAATTTTCAGAATGGGGAGTTAAATTGGTCCTACAAGCTTTGTAGATAGGTTAATTTTTTAATAAATTGGAGAATTGGTAAATAGAAGGTTTTTATATCTTCTCTCTTAATTTTTGCATTCATTCTAATGTTTTTGTTAATACTAATACTTAATATGAATTTTGGCATTGAATTATTTACAAATTAGGAATTTATAAACTGGTAGAGTTTTGGTGAAAGAAATATTTATGTAACTTAGGTATGATATGTAAAGACATTTGAAAATGGTAATAAGTAGTGTGCTTTGAAAGAATTGTTTGTAGGTATTGGGTGATTGTATTTGTAAACACTTTAAGTGTATGAATTAGTAAGATTGGTTTGCGGAGAAAAAGAAAAAAATTAAATTGTAGTATTTCTTTTGGTGGCATGATTTGTTTTGGCAAACATTATGTTGTTATATTTTGAAGATTCAGAGTAAAACTTGTGTTTTATATCTTGCTCTGATACATAAATCAATTTTGACTTTTGAAAAATGATAAATAAATATGGATTTTGTTTTGAAATAAAACTTTATTGAAGTGTTGTTTTGTCAATAGGTGTTGTATCAATCTTGATTGGGGTTTGATTGAGACACCAACAGCATTTGATGGAATCTTTGGGTTTGGCCCTGGTACTCTGAGTTTTGTGTCTCAATTGTCAGCACGTGAAATACTACCGAGTGCTTTTTCTCATTGATTGAAAAGAGATGGCAATGGGGGAGGCATTCTAGCTCTTGGTGCGGTTGTGGAGCCAAGTATTGTCTATACTCCACGTGTTCCATCAAAGTATGTTCTCCTCTGCACTGTTTTTCTCATTTTCTTTTTGTAGTTTGTGGATAATTTTTTTTCCATATATTACACAATATTGATATAAAGAAGCATACAAGATATTTTTTAAAGTAGTTTATAGAATAAAATATGTACAATTATATTATTGTCAATTGACAAAAAATAATTATAAAATTTAACAATTTTGCTTTTGGTAGTGTTACAATATGCTAGGTTGAAAGATAGGAAACAAAATTTGATTGCTTGAAAATTACTTGACATAACACCCCACCGGCGAGTATGTGTAAAACATTTTTAAATCAATCTGGTCTTGGAATTTTTTTAAATTAATTT
Organism: Cicer arietinum; assembly: GCF_000331145.2. NCBI lineage: Eukaryota > Viridiplantae > Streptophyta > Magnoliopsida > Fabales > Fabaceae > Cicer > Cicer arietinum. The sequence continues at coordinate 58,311,408 of NC_021165.2, read as the reverse complement.
AATTAAATAATTTTTCAATTAATGTAAAAATTGACATTGCTAATAGTCGGGTTCTTAAAATGTTTCTTATGTTGTTTTTCTTTGTCTTAAAATTGAAAACTTGTTTTAGATTCTATATTTGTGAATGTCAATGTGACCCTGAGCAAAGACAAGAACAATAATCCTAGAGAAAATTGGTCGAGTTTCATCATCAGTTTAGAGTTAGGGATTTTGTCAAAGTTATTTCCTGTAACTATCGTTACTCTTTTTACGCACACAATATAATGTTCGCGGAGTTACCATTTTTGTAATTTAATTTCAAGATTAAATCTATGTAATATTCATATCTTTAAAATCTATAAGTTACATGTGTGTCTTCAATTATGATGTTGTATGTATGGTCGTTGTTTTCTATTAAGTTAATGGATATTTTGCATTATACCGCATGTCTAGTACTAGTTACCTCTTGCGCAGCCTAGTAATTTGAATATGCTTTAAACTTCATTGTATCACGATTTCGGTTTGTTGCAACTTCAGTGGCAATATTCGATGGGCATTGGGAATCTTTCACTTTCATAACTATATTTCTTGTAAGAAGCATTGTTATCTCAACACTTAAATAAAGTAATTATTTTAACTTTCTATTAATTTTCTCTTTGTCTATTTTGATCCACTCATGTTTTTGCTTGATTGTTCAATTTAACATGGATAGTGTCTAAATGTGTTTCAAAAATGTTTAATATAATAAAGTAAAGCAAATGAATTTTACTTGTTAAGATGTAATGGACATATACAACTCTATGTGTTACTCTCCGAAATGCATACCCCGCGTTAGAGTAGATAATTAAATCCAACGTTTATATACCTGATAATAAGTTGGTGCAAATTAATTTGGTAGGAGTAGGAGTAATTTTAATGTCCAGATTAATATTGCTTAATATAAATTTAATTAAATATGATTTTATTGAGTGTATTTGTAATAAATCTAATGTTAATATACAAGATAATAAAAAGGGGAAATATTAACATGTATGTATCGTAAAGGCATTTGATAAGAATTCTACCATTTTTGAGTAGAGAAATTCACAATTTCTAATACAAAATATTTTTATATTTAATATCCTAACATGTAGAGAGTGAGAGGGTCAATTATTAACTTTTGGATTAAAATGGTATTTGCAAATATAATTCAATGCTAATTCTTGTAAAAAGAAAATAATTAAATATTAAATTTTTCAAATGTTTAAATAAAAAGATACACTTGGAATGATATAAGAAAATTAGATTACAAAGAAACTTGAATAGATTCATCTTTTCCCAAATTTATTGACATAATTTGAAATTAAACAAATAATAGACTAAACAAAGATAGAACAAACACAATTAAAAGCAAAATACATACAACAATCTTTTTAGTTATTGAATTGAATCAAATTAATCATTTAATTATTTTTTGAGTTAAATCCTTTAAATTTTAAATCTTCAAAATGTTAATTTTTTTTTTTGATTCTGTTTAACTCCATTAAAAAAAAACTCAAATTGTTGTTATAACGAGTATATGTGCATGAAATTTTTAATGTGATAAGTCGAGAAAGTATTTTAGTTTAAAATATATTCTTAATTACTTTTTCAATAAAAGGTATAAATCATAAATTAAAAGTAATTAGAGTTCTTCAAGCTCGTCCAAATTAATTTTTCAAGCTCGTCCAAATCTATGTTCCAAGGCCCAAAATTGGTATTGGACACAACAATGCCTTTGCAATCGCTAGCCTTCCGGCCTAATGTTCATATTTCCTCTAAGAATATAAATATATTAATTTAATATTTGATTTTATAAAATATTTTTCAATTTTGTTTCTCTGTAAGTGAACGTTACAAAACATTATTAGCATTGATGATATGTCGGTTAAGAAAAATATTAGAACTCAAAATGATCCTGATTTTATAGGACATTCTCAAATTAGTCCATGTATTGATGAATATTTAAATTTAGTTTTTAATTTCAAAAAATGTTTCTCAAATCTATAATTATATTAATTTTGGTTACTAAACATGATGGATAGTATTGTGTCAGTTAAGTGTATTGTTGCCAACTCTAGTCATAGTAATACAAAACATTTGAAATTATAAAATAAAGAGAACAATAAGTTTTAATAGGGGAGAAAGAACTAAGTGTCTAAATCAATGACACATTGAATTTGAAGATCCAATCAAAATCAATTAAATTAGTTCACTTTTATTCATATTTGATCTAAAGAAATCAAACCAATCAAACTCAACATTTGTTTGTTCATGATTCAGTTTCACATTATATAAAAGCAATAACTTATTATCTAGAATAAACTATTATATTTTTATTATTATTTCTTTTATTTCACATTATATTAATAGAGTTATCTTAAAATATGTGTATTCATATATCTATACATCTATATATATATATATATATATTAGTGCGTCTTTTCACAAAATCATAGACCTTTTAGTGGAAATATAAATTTTTTGGTTTAAATGAAGACACAATCCGAAATAAAATGAATTTATATATTTTAGTGTGTATAATTGATTTTTGTAAAAATAAAACTATATATTAAATTAAAACTTGTCCAATTACATTCTTTTGAACCTTGAATCAACGAGTGCATGAGTTCAATGTACGATTTAAATTTTCTCTCTTTGTGAATTCCAATTCAATTGTCTATTCCTCTTTTTCTTTCACATGTACTCCTCTTCCTTAATTGATTCATATTGGGTTATTAATAATAGTGGGCCTAACAGTAGGTTGTTGGATGCATGGCAGAAGCTCGAAATTCTTGGGCTTCAGGACTGGGCACTGATATGTTGCATTGATCACTACACCATCAATATGCTCAATAAGTGATTGGCTATTTACTAGTTTATTTATCTGTAACTACTTTAACCTTATACGTTATTTACTTCTTTTTGTAAAACAAAATCAAATTAACTAATTTTTTTTTAATAAAAATACGCTTCATTCAAATTATAAATATAAATATTTTGAGAGAAACACATTTACAAAATACATAAATATATTGAAAGTCAATGAGAAATGATTAAACCAAAATTTTAATCTGAACAATCAAATTAATTTCTTTTATATATAACTAATGGTCGAGAATAATTGTTGGTGTTCTCTTAATCAACTATAGGTGGTCACTGACATGATTAATCCAATCATGTTTTGTCAAATAATATGTAAAGTTGAAGGTGGAATTATGTGATAGCCTCCATCCCTTAATCAAAATACGATATCGACAAAATCAGTCATTTTTTTATAAAAATATTGTATTAAGACAAGAAAACAAATAATGTCATTCAACATTGATGAACAAACCACCATCACATTCACACGATGAAACCATAGATAAGCACACTGAAATAACTAAATATACGTAAAAAAATCATTTATTTAAATAAAATAAAAGAATAAATTAACTCTTAAGGAGTGAGTTTTTTCTGATCGACATATCGAGGAGGCACTGCCAAATTAACATTTTGGCTTAATTACAGTTTTAATCTCCCTATTTTGGCTGAATCACGAAAGTAGCCCCCCATTTTATTTCTCCTTAGTTTTGGTTCCTCAAACTTAATTTTGGTCCAAAACTTGATAAAATTTCATTTTTTTTGCATTTATTTAAGTCACACCGCGCCTCAATATCTCATTTGCAACAATTATACCTCAAACATATGATCATAAATAGTGTAGTACGACTTTAAAAAATAAAATTTCATTAAATTTAGGACCAAAATTCTGTTTGGAGACCAAAACTGAGGAGAAACAAAATGGATGAACTACTTTCGCGATTCAGCTAAAGTAGGAGACCAAAACTGTAATTAAGCCTAATATTTTTTTTAAGAAGATATCTTAATAAATTAGTATGAAAAACAATAAATTAGTAATGGATTTATTTTTTACATAATCAAATAAAGGCAAGTGATGAAACACAATTAATTTTTTAAAAATTAATAAAGTTGCTTAGTCAATGAGAGGTGTTTCATTTTATTTGTGAAACATGTATCATATAGGGGTTGTTTGCTACGTGGGTTAAAGCAATATACTAATTATAGAGACCAACTCCCAAATTTATGTCTTGATTAACTGGTGGATTTTTTTAAGTTTTGGCATAAGTTTCAACTTAATACAGTGGTGTTGACTGTCAAGATATTAATTTATTTTTTAAAAAAAAATTTGACTCATATAATATTTTCGAAAAATATTTGCAAGGTCATTTGTGAATCTATCATATTTTATTTAATTTCACGAAGTTTTGTTGAATGATATATAATTAAAATGTGATATTGTTAATTTCGCAAAACGAATTTTAAAATCCTTTTATTTATGAGAAACAATTATTTTTTAATTTATTAATAAATTAAGATTTTTAAGATTAAATGTGTCACATGGTACAATTAGAAAATCAATCACATAGACTTAGAAAATAAAAATAAAAAACTTTGGAGGAGTGACAACTGTCACATTAATTAAATTATTAAAAAAATATTAAAAACTATTCAACAGTTTAGCCTCGGTTGAAATAAGAAGAATATGATGCGTCAGATTCAGGACAACCATTGAATATTTTTGAAAATAAAACAATTTATCACGTGGTGATTAGAACTTTCCCAATTCACATGAACTTAAAAAAAAAACTATTAGGGATAGACTTGTTGACGTTGTTCAACTTCAAAGTAAAATGTAAAATTGTGACCTCAAGTATACTTTAGAGGAAACTTTTATTAATGAATTTGACTGAATGCAAGTACTTAAATTTTATATAAAATAAATATTTATGTTAAATAAATTGAAAAATGAATAATTATCAATTGTGACAGTTGTAAAAACTAAATTATATAAATTTATAGGATACTTGTGGTTTAATATATATTAATCGGAGATGAATTTGGACTAAACATGACACATATTTTAATAAATATATTAATTAATATAAATATTGTGGTGTATGTCATTGTAGTTTTGAGATATCAAGTATATTTTATGATTAGATTTATTTTTATGAGTTGAATTGTGATTGTTGGGTTATGTTTGATATTTGAGTGTAATATGTGAAGATGACATGTTATATCTGCATCTTTTTTGTTACACGAATTAAGTTAATCAAATGACATATATCATGTAGATTGTATCATATAAATTTAACTTAATCAAATGACATCCATCATATAGATCAGTATGTTTAGATTCGCACTGCATAATGTAGATTGATATGTGTTTATAGATTAAAATTTATTTTACTAATTTTTTAATTATTAAAATTGTATTTTTTATTAGACTCAGTTTTTAAGATTTGAACAAGGTCTCTCAAATCTTATGAACTAAATACACAAATTTTTGTTGACCAAATTATTATCCAGATGTCTATTATAAAAATACCAAAGGGAATAATTTATACAAAAATTAAAAAAATAATTACTATAATTATAAAATAAAATAAAATTTTCAACCTAAATTCCAACTAAATTTTAATTATAAAAATGTAAACCAAATTTTTAATTATAGAAAAAAAATTCAAAATAACTAAAATCATATTGCAAAATAATTAAAATAGACTCAAATTTTTGATTGAAAAGAAGAGAGAATGTATATGATCTTGACCTACATAGTGAAAAAATATCATTATGAATTCATGGTCTTCAACTTTGAAAAAGAGAGTAGAAAACGAAGAGGAAGAATAAGAGAAGGAAAAAAAAAAGACTTAGATTTGGAAGAGAAAGAAAAGTATATCTCATTTAAATGTGATAAAAAATATAGAGGAAAAAAAGGGAAGATAATGTGAGAATAGATACATGCTAAAGTGAAATTTGATTTTTCAAATTTCAAAATAAATCTTAGTAATTTTGAACGGTAGAAATATTGACTAAATTGTCTCAAAATTTTATGATCTATCAAAACTTCAAGGGTGAATTTATATTTTCACGAGTTAGATTGATATTAGATAGACAAATGTTATCGAGTGTTTTAAAGTTATATTCTGCCTAATCATTATTATAAATAAATAAAAATATTTCAAATCTTGGTCTCCAACAAAAGATAAATACTTTTAAACTATTTAATAATGGTTTTTAATATATTATTCATTTTATTCAAAAACATTTAATATAGATGGTTGATTGTTTGACATTAAAATAAAAACAATTTAGTAAATTTAAATTATATTTTATATAAAATTTAAAAGTTTAATTGCATCTAACTAAATTTCTTAATAACCATAAAATAATTGTTTTGCTTATAATAGAGACTCGATGGAGAAAAAATTATTCATAAACATAATCAACCTTTCAAATTACTTGTTGTATTTATTAATTTTTTTCAAATACATTTTTTTTATTAATATTACTAACTTCTCTTAAAAAACACTCAAACATATATATATATATATATATTAAGAATATCAATACATAAAACTCATATTAAATTAGTTAAAAATTCATTTTTCATCTTGTTAAAAAGTGTAGTGTTGAATTGGATGTGTGAGAATAAAAGTTACCACACAAAACACAAGAGGATAGACGTCTTATTTTCTAGATTTTACCATTTAATGAGATAGGCTTAACAATAATATATTTTACATCGACAAAAAACAAAAATAATTAATTTAATTAATATTTAATGATAAAAATCATAATTATATAATAAATATGAAATCAATGGTTATTAATTAGTGTAAGTGCAAAACTAATTTACGATTAAAATCCATATTAGTATATTTTATTTATTTATTGGAGGAGTTGAACTTTTTTTTTTATTTGAATGACTATAATTAGATGCGTTGAACATTCTTTTTATTTTTTGACTCAAAATTGTCAAGTTATGATGCAATATATGTCAACATCTATTCTTTATATTTTTTGTGTGAAAGTAGCCCAACTTGTATAATAACAAAAATAAATAAATAAACATGAGTGACTCGAAATGTTATGATTTCTTCTATTAAATTACAAAATAAACCAACATAGACGACGAACCCAAAGGACTCAGCGGCGACTCTGGCGGAGAAATAGAAATGTCCTTGCAAGGGTGAGTACGGTACAGTCGTAGTGTGGTTATGTATTCCAACACACCGTGCGAATACTCACAATCGAGTAATGGAACTTCCTCACGATAGGTCACATAACACTGAGGTGAGCGACTTTGCATCTCTCACTCCACTCGCACAAGGGAATTTACTTTCACTGAGGTGCATGCTACATTTGTGTCTATCACTCTTAAACCCCTTTTGAAATGTGTTTTCTGTTTTTAATACACAACAAATTTTCGGATATGTAAAGATGTGAGCCATTACACATAATGTTTATTATTGTTACTCAGAATCTTTATTTATCTCTTTACACATAGTGTTTATTATTATTGTCATCATTTTCATCTTTTTTTCTTAATTTGATTTCTTATCTAAAATCTATCATCAATTCATCAATCTGTTTTATAGTTAATTTGAAGTTTGAACACCCAACTTACTAATATGATGAGCTGCAAAGTGAAAGTTGAGGGATCAATTAGTGTGAGCACTACATTATTTACATTTTCATTGTTCATTTCTTTATTTTAGCTTAATTCATTCAGACTGAGTAGTATAAAATAGCTCAAACGTTAATCTTAATAATCATTCACATTATCATTCTCTCTTGATCTACTGTATTACATTTCTATTTTTACTCCAATTCCACCACCACCGCTCTTTTTCTACTCTCTAACCTTAAACGAAAATGAATTTCTACATTAACCAAATGTTTTTGGCATGCTGCTTGACCATCCTTGTTGTACCCAAGATGTTTACCCGTTACCTCTCTTTAAATCGGGTTGTGATGTGCAACCATCGTGTTGAGATGGAGACGTTGAGAGCTCACAACAGAGCTCGCAACTCAAAAATATTGCATGGCGTTGTACATTTTCCCGTCCAAGGCAACTCGATGGTAATTATCTCTCTCATAAACTCTTTCATTTATTACTTTAGTTTCTTTTATTCCCACGTTATTCTCACATTTTTTTTTATGTTATGTTGTGTTGTACATTTATTAAATGATGCAAAATATTTGCCATTAGATGTAAGCTCAATTCAGGATTAGCTTAACCAAAGCATGAATGTAGTTGAAGCAAACACAACAACTAAAACTTGAATTATAGGCTAAACTATTTGTTTCTTTCAACGAACATACAACTTATTTTATCATTTATACAAAAAGAAAGGAAAATGGATGTAGTATAATCATTTTATATAATGCTATGTGAAGTTAGATACCAATACATTTGAATGCATAGTTAGATATTGAAATGATTTTTTTGTTAGATGTTCATAATAATATTACATATTCAATTTATCTAAAAAAAGTTGAATTTAATTTAACTTTATATATATGAAATAAGAGGGAATGGGATTTCATTAATAATTGATGGCTTTTTTTTGTTCAAGATGTGTACAACAATAGTCAAGTTGGGATCTACACCAAGTGAATATATTGTGTTGATTGATAAAGGAAGCGACATTCTCTTGATTAGTTGCAATCAATGTGATAATTGTCCTCAATCTAATGGACTTGGGGTAAGGATTTTCAATTTTCATCATTTCTTTTTTACTATGCATACTTAATTATTAGTACTACTTACTTATGGTGTGGTGCTTGTTTTGTTGCCTTGGGAACCAATATTTTTATTTTAAGCTTAATATTTGTTGGTTGTTGTGATGTGTTGTGTACTATGCAGTTTAAGTTCAATTTCTTTAACACGGTGAGTTCATCAATGGCTGCATTGATTCATTGTTCGGACTATCTATGCCCTTTCGGAGTTCAAGGTGCGGATGTTCGATGCTTTCGTTCTAATAAATAGTGCACATACATCTATAGGTATAAAGATAACAGTACTACATCGGGTGTTTATGTCACTGATAAAATGCATTTTGACATTTATTTTGTAGTTATTTAGAAGTTTGCACACCAAACTCACTGATATCATGAGCTGCAAAGTGAAAGATGAGTGATCAATTAGTGTGAGCACTGCATTATTTACATTCTTTATATTTTCATTTCTTTATTTTAGCTTAATTCATTTATACTGAGTAATATAAATAGCTCAAACGTTAATCTTAATAATCATTCACATTATCATTCTCTCTTGCTCTACTCTATTATATTTGAATTTTAACTCGTCCAATTCCACCACCACTCTTTTTCTACACTCTAACCTTAAACGAAAATGCATTTCTACATTAAGAAATTCTTTTTTGCATGCGGCTTGACCATCCTTGTTGTACCCATGATGTGTACTAGTTACCTCCCTTTAAATCGGAATTGTGCCGCTCAACCATCGTGTTGAGATGGAGACAATGAGAGCTCATGATAGAGCTCGCAACTCAAAAATATTGCATGACCCCGTCCAAGGCAACTCGATGGTTGGGTACAACCAATTATCTCTTTCATAAACTCCTTCATTTATAACTTTAGTTTATTATATTCCCACATTCGTTTCCTTTTCTCTTATGCTATGTTATACATTTATTAAATGATGCAAAATATTTGACATTAGCTTAACCGAAACATGAATGCAGTTAAAGGTGACACAAAAACTAAAACTTGAATTACAGACTAAACTGTTTGTTTTTTCAGCACACATACATCTTATTTTATCATCTATACAAAAAAGGAAAATGAATGTAGTATAATCATTTTATATAATGCTATGTGAAGTTAGATACCAATATTTCTGAATGCATAGTTAGATAGGGAAATGATTTTTTTATTTATTTTTTTTTTTTAGATGTTGAAAATAATATTACATATTCTATTTATCTAAAAAAAGCTAAATTTTATTTTATTTTATTTGTATGGAATAAGAATGAGTGAGATTTTATTTATAGTTGATGGTTTTTTTTTCTTTTTTTTTTTTCAGGATGTATACAACATTAGTCAAGCTCTAATCTCCACCAAGGGAATGTACTGTGTGCTGATTGATACAAGAAGCGACATTCTCTAGGTTAGTTGCAATCAATGTGATATTTTCCTTCAATCTAATGGACTTGGGGTAAGAATTTTCAGTTTCCATCATTTCTTTTTTACTATACATACTTAATTATTAGTATTTCTTACTTATGTTGTGGTGCTTATTTTTATTTAAAACTTAATACTTTTTTGTTTGTTGTGTTGTGTTGTGTACTCTGCAGTTTCAGTTCAATTTCTTGGATACGATGAGTTCATCCACGACCGCGTTAGTTCATTGCTCGGACCGTCTATGCCCTTTCGAGGTTCAAGGTGCGGATGTTTGATGCTCTCCTCCCGTTAAACAGTACAAATACACGTATGGGTATCAAGATAATAGTACTACCTCGGGTGTTTATATCACTAATGAAATGCATTTCGACATGATCCTCATGCAACTTTCTCCTTCCAGTGTTAACTCTTCAACCACTGTCTTTTTCGGGTGAGAAACAATTATGCTTATTTATTTTGGACAATTATAAATTTGTGTGTATGTTGGAACATATAGAAATTAGACTTGGATAGGCAGGTCAAGGGAGCCTATGCTAAAAAACTATAGGACTCAATTATAGATAATGTTCACAATGAGGAGTCTTGGGGAGTTAAATTGGTCATGCAAGCTTTGTCAATAGGTTAATTTTTTAATAAATTGTAGAATTAGTAAATAGTAGGATCTTATATCTTCTCTCTTGGTTTTTGCATTCATTCTAATGTTTTTGTTAATACTAATACTTAATATGAATTTTGGAATTCAATTATTTACAAACTATTAATTTATAAACTGGTAGTGTTTTGGTGAAAGAAAGATTTATGTAACTCATGTATGATATGTAAAGACATTTGGAAATGGTAATAAGTAGTGTGCTTTGAAAGAATTATTTGTAGGCATTGGGTGATTGTATTTGTAAACACTTTAAGTGTATAAATTACTAAGATTTGTTGGCAGAGAAAAAGAAAGAAAGAAAGAAATTATTGCATTATTTATTACTTCAAAATCATTTTTGCTGTCATGGAACTATAATCATGATTTGTGGCTCTTGGGGCTGCTCTTGTGATTTGGGGCACAATGTATTTCATGTATAGTTTTATCATGCAAATTTTATATAAAGGTATATAATACTAGTACCTTGTGGTAGTATCGATATTTTGGTGGGATGATTTGTTTTGGCAAATATTATGGTCTTATATTTTGAAGATTCAGGGTACAACTTGTGTTTTATATCTTGCTCTGATATATAACTCAATTTTGACTTTTGAAAAATGATAAATAAATATGGATTTTGTTTTGAAATAAAACTTTTGTTTAAGTGTTGTTTTGGCAATAGGGGTTGTACCCATATTGATTGGGGTTTGATTGAGACACAAACAACGTTTGATGGAATCTTTGGGTTCAGCCCTAGTTCTCGGTCTGTTGTGTATCAATTGTCAGCATGTGAAATAATACCAAATGCTTTTTCTCATTGCTTGAAAGGAGATGGCAGTGGGGGAGACATTCTAGCTCTTGGTGCGGTTGTGGAGCCAAGTATTGTCTATACTCCACTTGTTCCATTAGTATGTTTTCCTCTGCACTGTTTTTCTCATTTTCTTTTTGTAGTTTGTGGATCATTTTTTTCTTCCATATATTACACAATATTGATATAAAGAAGTATACAAAATATTTTTGAAAGTAGTTTATAGAATAAAATTTATACAATTATATTATTGTCAATTGACAATCAATAATTATAAAATTTAACAACTTTGCTTTTGATAGTGTTACAATATGCTAGGTTGAAAGATAGGAAACAAAATTTGATTGCTTGAAAATTACTTGACATAACACCCTAGTAGTGAGTAAGTTTAAAACATGTTTAAATCTATATGGTCTTGGAATTTTTTTTATTAATTTAATTAAATGATTTTTCAATTGAATGTAAAAATTGACATTGCTAATAGTCGAGTTCTTAAAATGTTTCTTATGTTGTTTTTATTTTGTCAAATGGTTCACACTTCTAAATGAAATATTTTGCAGTATAATTGACTAGTCTTTGTCTTTTCAATTAAATCTTAGGAATCATTATTATATGAATCTTGAGAGCATTGTTGTCAATGGACAACACCTCTTAATTGATTCAATTGCATTTGCACCAACCAAATAAGGATATAGGGGAAATACTATTGATAGTGGTACAACACTGGCATACCTTTTTCTGGGAGTCTATAATCCTCTGGTCAATGCAGTAAGATTTGTTGTATCTTGCTCAAAACATTGAAATGTTGAACTTTTTCGGGCATATTTTTCTCATTTGAATTTTCCATGTTGAGGAATTCTACGTTGCGAAAAATTAGTGAGAATATTTTCTTTATCTTTGGTTTTCATGTCTCATGTTTTGTCTATTTCGTTAAATCACCGATTGACATTTTTCTTTTGAATTGTATTAAGTTTTCACATTCTTGTCTTATTTGACTTGTATTAAGTTTTATCATGTTGGATATATAGATCAATTTTGAACCATCCTTTGATCTAGTCAATAATTGTTTTTTGTTTAAAATCAGAAAATGATTTAATGGAGACTTATATGTCTTAAGATACTTAAAAAAAAAAAAACAATTGAACACCATATTGAAGTTTACATTCTTTTTTATATAATTCTTATTATTTATTTTTTTAAAATTGGGTTTGCTTGTTTCTGTTGTATTTTAAGAATTATATCGGCCTTAACGTATATCAATGTTTTGTTTCTAAATGGGTTTGTAGATAACTGCTATGGTGTCACAATTTAGCCATCGCTTTGTTTAAGAAGGAAACCCGTGTTATCTGGTCTCAACCAAGTAATTACACATATAATATTTGTTATTAAGATCTTTATGTACTTCACATGATCTTTATTTACTTCTCAATATTTCATTAACTTTTTTGTATTTCTTAAATATTCAGTGTAGATAAGTTTTCTTTAGTAAGTTTTAATTCTGTAGGTGGAGCATAAATGGATGTAAAATCAGCCCAATACCTTGTGCAAAGTGATTTCATGGTAATCATAAATTATGTTTATTATGTTGTTTGTTATATTTTTGCATACAAGTTATTCTTTGGAATTGTATGTCACTAATGATTGACCATTTTAAACAGACTCTATAAGCTCTTCTATTAATTGGAAGAAAAAAATTATAATTCTATCATTTGATTATTATATGGAATCTTTTTTTTGGTCCGATATAATGGGAACTTTTATAAATTGTAAAATATTCTAAAAATGTTATGTATCTGGCGCAAATAATTAGCGTGACATCATTTCATCAGAGATTCTAATTTGTTACTACATCACAATTTCACTAAACCTGTTGCAATTGAAAATGAAAAACGCATTGATTGAGTGTTAAAAAAATGGTTGCATTCTCATAATCATCCTTCAAATTGATTTCTAATAGATATTTGAATTGATTGTTTGTTTTTCATTTGTCAAAACAATCCAATTTCCAAAAAGAAGTCAGTAATATTTTGCTATGACCTTTGTAATTCTCATGATAACAATTGATTTTATCAAAGTATTGTCTTATTTTTTGTAGATATTGTCCTAAAAGATAAGAATGTTGTCTACGATTTGACTAATCAGCAAATAGGATGGATGAATTATAATTGTAAGTTCACCCCTTAGAACGTTTATTTCCTACAAGTAGTATACAGTCTTTTTCTTTGTCTTAAAATTGAAAACTTGTTTTAGGTTCTATGTGTGTGGATGTCAATGTGACCCTGAGCAAAGACAAGAACAATAATCCTAGAGCAAACCGGTCGAGTTTCATCTTCAGTTCAGAGTTAGGTATTTTGTCAACATAATATTTACGGAGTTACCATTTTTTGTAACTATCATGGCTCTTTTTATGCACACAGCATAATATTCACGGAGTTACCATTTTTGTAATTTAATTTCAATATTCAATCTATGTAATATTCATATATTTAAAATCTATAAGTTACATGGGTGTCTTCAATTATGATGTTGTATATATGGTTGTTGTTTTCTATTAAGTTAATGGACACTTTGCATTATACCGCATGTCTAGTACTAGTTAACTCTTGCGCAGCCTAGTAATTTGCATAAGCTTTAAAGTTCATTGTATCACGATTTTGGTTTGTTGCAACTTCAGTGGCAATATCCGATGGGAATTGGGAATCTTTCACTTTCATAACTATATTTCTTGTAAGAAGCATTGTTATCTCAACACTTAAAATAAACTAAGTCTTTCAACTTTCTATTATTTTTTTCCTTGTCTATTTTAATCCACTCTTGTTTTTTCTTGATTGTTCAATTTAACATGGATAGTGTCTAAATGTGTTTCAAAAATGTTTAATATAATAAAGTAAAGCAAACGAATTTTACTTGTTAAGGTGTAATGAGTATATACAACTCTATGTGTTACTATCTGAATTGCATACTCCACATTAGAGTAGATAAATAAATTCAACGTTTATATACAAGATAATAAGTTGGTGCAAATTAATTTGGTAAGAGTAAGCGTAATTTTTATGTCCAAATTAATATTGCTTACTACAAATTTAATTAAATATGATTTTATTGAGTGTATTTGTAATAAATCTAATGTTAATATACAAGATAATAAAAAGGAGAAATATTAACATGTATCCTAAGGGTATTTGATAAGAATTCTACAATTTTTCTGTAGAAAAATTTACAATTTCTAATATAAAATATTTTTATATTTAATATCCTAAGATGTAGAAGAGTGAGAAGGTCAATTATTAATCTTTGGATTTAAATGGTATTTGCAAATATAATTCAATGCTAATTCTTGTAAAAAGTAAATAATTAAATACTAATTTTTCAAATGTTTAAATAAAAAGATATACTTGGAATGAGATAAGGAAATTAGATTACAGAGAAACTTGAATAGATTCATCTTTTCCCAAATTTATTTACATAATTTAAAATTAAACAAATAATAGACTAAACAAAGATAGAACAAACACAATTAAAAGCAAAATACATACAACAATCTTTTTAGTTATTGAATTAAATCGAATTAATTATTTAATTTTTTTTCAAGTTAAATCCTTTAAATTTTAAATCTTCAAAACATTATTTTTTTTTGTTTCTCCTTTAACTCCACTAAAAAAACTCAAATTGTTGTTATAACGAGTAAATGTGCATGAAATTTTTAATGTGATAAGTCGAGAAAGTATTCTAGTTAAAAATATATTCTTAATTACTTTTTCTATAAAAAGTATAAATGATAAATTAAAAGTAATTAGAGTTCTTCAAGCTCATCCAATTCAATGTTTCAAGCCCAAAAATTGGGTAATGGACAGAGATGCCTTTGTCATCCAAATATATGTTCCGAGGCCCAAAATTGGTATTGGACACACATGCCTTTGCAAAATGCAATTGCTAGCCTTCCAGGAGTAGATTTTTTCTAAGGCCCAAAATTGGTATTGGACACACATTTCTTCTAAGGCCTAACCAACGGAGTAGATTTTTAGTTGTTAGACTGCTGGCCTAAGAATATGAATATATTAATTTGATGTTTGATTTTATAAAATATTTTTCAATTTTGTTTTTCTATAAATGACCGTTACTAAAGTTATTAACATTGATGATATGTGTGTTAAGAAAAATATTAGAACTCAAAATGGTTCTGATTTTATAGGACATTCTCAAATTAGTCAATGTATATATGAATATTTAAATTTAGTTTTTAATTTCAAAAAACGTATCTAAAATCCATAATTATATTAGTGTCGGTTACTAAACATGATGGATAGTATTGTGTCAGTTAAGTGTATTGTTGCCAACTCTAGTCATAGTAATACAAAACATTTGAAATTATAAAATAAAGAGAACAATAAGTTCTAATAAGGGAGAAAGAACTAAATGTCTAAATCAATGACACATTGAATCTGAAGATCCAATTAAAATCAATTAAATTAGTTCATTTTTATTCATATTTGGTCTAAACGAATCAAACTAATCAAACTCAACATATGTTGGTTCATGATTTAGTTTCACATCATATAAAAGCGATCATTTGTTATTTAAAATAAACCTTTATATTTTTATTATTATTTCATTTATTTTACATTATATTAATAGAGTTATCTTAAAATATATATATATATATATATATATATATATATATATATATATATATATATATACATATATTATTTACTTCATTGTAACATATGCATTTTATTTTCTGACATTATATTTTCATATTGAGTAATTTGAAAAAGTAATAATTGCTCTTCGTCTCACAAACTCCAATGTGCGTCTCTTCACAAAATCATAGACTTTTCAGGGGAAATATAAATTTTTTGAGTACAAATGAAGACACAATCTAGAATAAAATAAATTTATATATTTTAGTGTGTATGATTGTTTTTTGTAAAAAAAAATACTATATACTAAATTAAAACTTGTCCCCTCACATTCTTTTGATCCTTGAATCAACGTACATGAGTTTAATGTACGATTCAATTTTTCTCTCTTTGTGAATTCCAATTCAATTTTGATTACCTTGTCTATTCCTCTTTTTCTTTCACATGTACTCCTCTTCCTTAATTAATTCATATTGGGTTATTAATAATAGTGGGCCTAACAGTACACCATCAATATGCTCAATAAGTGATTGGCTATTTACTAGTTTATTTATCTGTAACTACTTTAACCTTATACGTTATTTACTTCTTTTTTTTGTAAAACAAAATCAAATTAACTATTTTTTTTATAATAAAAATACACTTCATTCAAATTATAAATATAAATATAAATATAAATATTTTGAGAGAAACACGTATACAAAATATATAAATATATCAAAAGTCAATGAGGAATAATAAAATCAAAATTTTAATCTGAACAGTTAATTTATTTTATATATAACTAATGGTCAAGTTTAGTTGTTGGTGTTCGCTTAATCAACTATATATGGTCACTGAAATGATTAATCCAACCATGTTTTGTCAAATAATATGTAAGGTTGAAGGTGGAATTATCTGATATCCCTCACCCTTTAATCAAATACGGTATCGACAAAATCGGTCATTTTTCTATAAAAATATTGTATTAAGACAAGAAAACAAATAATGTCATTCAACATTGATGAACAAACCACCATAACACTCACACGGTGAAATCATAGATAAACACATAAAAAACTAATTATACGTAAAAAATTATTTATTTAAATAAAATAAAAAAATAAATTAACTCTTGAGGGGTGAGTTTTTTTTGATAGACAGATCGAGGAGGCACTGCCAAATTAACATTTTTTTATGATTATATCTTAATAAAAAGTCTAAAGTGAATATGTGTAGTAAGAAAAACAATAAGGTATTAATGAATTTATTTTTTATATAATCAAATAAAGTCAAGTAATGAAACACATTTAATTTTTTTAAAATTAATAATATTCAAGGATGGTCGTGATTCTTATGTTAGATTTAGTTATTTATATTTTATGGGTAAGCCTATAATCAATAATTAAAATATAAATTATTATATCAATTATTAAATTCTAATTTATAATAATTCATTTAATTATATATAACGAATATTAATCATTTGGGTTGTATATATTGTAACATTTTCATTTTAGGGTCATTTTTATCATTATTTCATACTTATAATGTTTTAGTTAATTAGATGTTTATTTAGTGCAACGTTATTTTTGTCTGTTGTCTTGATGCGGTATTGTTTGAATTTTCCGTCTTTTATTATGTTCGTTTGGTTCAGAGTGACAAATCAACTTCAATCTAGTGCAAATTCAATTAATGATTTCAACGTCTTTATCATTACAACTCCAAATATACGAGTATTATGAACACTTCAATTTTGTCATATATGTAGAGTGTCGCATTTGTAAGCTTTTGTCATTTTTTGCTATTAACATAGTTGTTGTGATTTTGTTCATAAATTTATCATTTTTATTTTTTGTAACTTTCAATTGTATTAATTGATATATTCAACTAATTTAATTGGACGAATGCATTACTCTCTAGTAAAAAATGTATCATTAAATGATGCTTCAATATTCTCGTTTTATATTTTTAATGTTCCTATAACTTTCTAAATGTTAGATGATGTTACTAATTTAGGCATAAGGACGAGTTATGGCAGTAATTATGGTTCAATTGTTTCTATCTTAAGAATTCAAACTTCTTTTGCCTCTAGGAATGACAAAGTCAAAGTGGATATACTCTGAAGATGTGAATGTCAGAATGTTTAATACGATAAGTATTAATTTAATTTTTTTAAAAATAGCACATTAAGGTAAACATTGTAGTTTGAGTGTATTAGCTTTAAGATTTTAATCTTTAAAGGATAAATAATGTTGTGGGAAGTTATGAGTGACAAAATTTAAATATTTAAGTATTCCTTATCTTTTAGAGTCTAGAATTGAAGTTGTTGGCTTAAGAGTATGATCATTTAAGGTATACAACCTTGAGGTGATTTTTAAGAATGTATGTATTATTTGTGATGGTTACTGTGTATTGATTACGCCATGAGATGTATGACTTTGTGATGAATATTATTGAGATGAGTCACCTAGTCAATGAGAGGCAAGAATGATGTTTGAAGAGAAAAGATAGATATTTGTTTGCATTTTGTTTGTGAAACATGTATCATACAGAGGTTGGGTTAAAGTAATATAGGAATTATAGTGGCCTTGGGTTTGTTAATCCGATATTAGGGTTATTACATTTCGATTTCTATTTGGAAATTCGATGTAATTAATAATAGGATTTTGCATAAAATGAACAGTTTTCATCGCGAGGATAGAATAGAGACCAACTCCCAAATGTATGTTCACACTATTGGACTTTTTTAAACTTTCTCATATGTGTCAATTTAATACAGTGGCGTTGACGGTCAACATATTAATTTATTACCTTATTTTGATTATTCAGAAGATTTGACTCATGTAATATTTTTGAAAAATATTTGCAACGCCGTTTGTGAATCTATCATAATTTATTTAATTTCACGAAGTTTGTTGTATGATATAGAATTAAAATGTGATATTGTTAAATGTGAATTTTAAAATCATTTTATTTTTTATAAGAAACAATTATTTTTTTAATTTATTTATTAATTAAGATTTTTGAAATTAAGTGTGTCATATTGAAGAATTAGAAGAGTCAATCAGGCAACTAGATTTAAAAAAGAAACAAAATAAAGTTTGGAGGAGCGACAAATTCACATTGTTTAAATTATTAAAAAAAAACTAAAAACTATTCAACAATTTAGCATCAAATTAACTGAGACTAACATGACGTGTCAGATGCAGGACCACCATTAAATATTTGAAATAAAACAATAGTAAAACTCTTCTAGATTAAAATTCATATTAGTATAGTTTCTTGTTTATTGCAGGTGTTGAACATTCTTTTTTTATTTATTGACTCAAAGTTGTCAAATTATGATGCGATACATGTCAACTTCTATTTTTATATATATATATTTTTTTGTGAAAGTGGCCCAACTTGTATAATGACAAAAATAAAAACATGGGTGACATGAAATGTTATGATTTATTCTTCTAAACTACAAAATAAACCAGTATAGACAGCGAATCCGAAGGACTCGACAGTCGGAGTGTAAGTGTAAAACTAGTTTACAATTAAAATTCATATTAGTATATTTTTTTGTTTATTGCAGGTGTTGAACATTATTTTTTTTAATTTTTTTGACTTAAAGTTGTCAAGTTATGATGCAATACATGTCAATTTCTATTATATATCTATATATATATATATATATTGTGAAAGTGGCCGAACTTGTATAAAGACAAAAATAAAAAATAAAAACATAGGTGACCCGAAATGTTACGATTTCTTCTTCTAAACTACAAAATAAACCAGCATAGGCATCCAATCCGAAGGACACGGCGGCGACTTCGGCGGAGAAATAGAAATCGTCCTTGCATGGGTGAGTACGGTACCGTCCTAGCATGGTTGTGTAGTCCAACACACCGTGCAAATACTCACATTCGAGAAATGAAACTTCCACTTCCACGCGATAGGTCACGGAACACTAAGGTGAGCCACGTTACATCTCCTACTCGCACAAGGGAATCTTATTTCACTAAGATGCATGCTACATTTGTGTCTATCTCTCTTAAACCATTTTTTTCTGATATATAAAGACGTGAGCCATTATACATAGTGTTTATTATTGTTATTGAGAATATTTCTTTATCTCTTTATACATTGTGTTTACACATAGTGTTTATTGTTATTGTCATCATTTTCATCTTTTTTCTTAATTTGATTTCATATCTAAAAGTTGTCATCAGTTCATCAATCTGTTTTGTAGTTAATTTGAAGTTTGAACACCAAACTTATTGATATCACGAGCTGCAAAGTGAAAGGTGAGTGATCAATTAGTGTGAGCACTTCATTATTTACATTTACATTGTTCATATTTTCATTTCTTTATTTTAGCTTAATACATTCACACGGAGTAGTATAAATAGATCCAACATTAATCTTAATAATCATTCACATTATCCTTATCTCTTGCTTTATTCTATTATATTTCAATTTTCACTGCTCCAATTCCACCACCACTCTTTTTCTACTCTCTAACCTTAAACGAAAATGCATTTTTACATTCAAAAATTGTTTTTGGCATGTTGCTTGGCCATCCTTGTTGTACCCGTGATGTGTGTCGGTTACCTCCCTGTAAACCGGGTTGTGCCGCTCAACCATCGTGTTGAGATGGAGATGTTGAGAGGTCACGACAAATCTCACAAGTCAAAAATATTGCATGGTTCTGTAGGCGCCGTCAATTTCCCTGTCCAAGGCAACTCCATGATTGGGTACAACCAAATATCTCTCCCATAAAATCCTTCATTTATTACTTTAGTTTCTTCTATTCCCAAGTTATTCTCACATTCTTTTCTTTTTCTCTTATATTGTGTTATACATTTATTAAATGGTGCAAAATATTTGCCATTAGATGTAAGCTCAACTCAGGGTTATCTTAACCAAGCATGAATGCAGTTTAAGCTGACACAAAAACTAAAACTTGAATTACAGGCTAAACTATTTATTCTTTCAGCAAACATACAACTTATTTTATCATCTATACAAAACTAAAGGAAAATGAATGTAGTATAATCATTTTATATAATGTTATGTGAAGTTAGATACCAATACTTCTGACTGCATAGTTAGATAGGTAAATGTATTTTATTTATCTTTTTAGATGTTGATTATAATATTACATATTCAATTTATCCAAAAAAAGCTGAATTTAAATTCATTTTATTTGTATGAAATAAGAGGGAGTGGAGTTTCATTAATCATTGATATTTTTTTTTTTTTGGTTCAAGATGTATACAACAATAGTCAAGTTGGGATCTCTTTTTTACTATGCATACTTAATTATTATATTTGTTGCTTGTTGCGTTGTGTACTCTGCAGGTTATGTTCAATTACTTTGACACAATGAATTCATCCACGACTACATTGCTTCATTGCTCGGACCATCTATGCCCTTTTGGGGTTCAAGGTGCAGAAGTTCAATGCTTTCCTCCTACTAAATAGTGCATATTCATTTATGGGTATCATGATAATAGCACTACCACAAGTGTTTATGTCACTGACAAAATGAATTTTGACATGATCCTCGGACAATATTCTCCTTCCAGTGTTAACTCTTTAACCACTGTCTTTTTTGGGTGATAAAACGTTATGCTTATTTATTTTGTACATCTATAAATTTGTGTGTACAATGTAACATATAGAAATTAGACTTGGATAGGTGGGTCAAGGAAGCCTATGCTAAAAGACTATATGACTCAATTATAGATAATGTTCAGAGTGGGGAGTCTTAGTGGGAGTTAAATTGGTCATGCAAACTTTGTCAATAGGCTAATTTTTTTTAATAAATTGGAGAATTATTAAATAGTGAGATTTTCTTATCTTCTCTTAGTTTTTGCATTTATTCTCATGTTTTTGTTAATATTTATACTTAATATTAATTTTGGCATTGAATTATTTATGAATTATGAATTTATAAACTGGTAGAGTTTTGGTGAAAGAAAGATTTATGTAACTTAGGTATGATATGTAAAGACAATTGGAAATGGTAATATGTAGTGTGCTTTGAAAGACTTATTTGTAGGCATTTGGTGATTGTATTTGTAAACACTTTAAGTGTATGAATTAGTAAGATTGGTTGGCGGAGAAAAAGAAAGAAAGAAATTTACTACTCCAAAATCATTTTTTCTATCATGGAACTATAGGTATGATTAGTGGCACATGTGGTTGTTCTTGTGGATTACGGGCATAGTGTATTTCATGTTTAGTTTTATCATGTATATTTTATATAAAGTTATATACTAACAATACCTTGGGGTGGTATCGATATTGTGGTGGGAAGATTTGTTTTGGTAAACTTTATGTTGTTATATTTTGAAGATTGAGAGTACAACTTGTGTTTTGTATCTTGCTCTGATACATAACTAAATTTTGACTTTTTAAAAGAGATAAATAAATATGAATTTTGGTTTGAAATAAATTTTTATTGAAGTGTTGTTTTGTCAATAGGTGTAGTACCCATCTTGGTGGAGGTTTGATTGAGACACCAACAGCGTTAGATGGAATCTTTGGGTTTGGGCCTGATCCTCTGTCTTTTGTGTCTCAATTATCAGCATATGAAATAATACCGAACACTTTTTCTCATTGCTTGAAAGGAGATGGCAATGGGGGAGGCATTCTAGTTCTTGGTGCGATTGTGGAGCCAAGTATTGTTTATAGTCCACTTGCTCCATCCAAGTATGTTTTCTTCTGCACTGTTTTTCTTATTTTCTTTTTTGTAGTTTGTGGGTCATTTTTCCATGATATTGCACAATATTGATATAAGGAAGCATACAAGGCATTTTTTAAAGGAGTTTATACAATTAAATTTGTACAATTTCATTATTGACAATCAATAATTTTAAAATTTATCAATTTTGTTTTTGGTGGTGTTACAATATGCTAGGTTGAAAGATAGTAAACAAAATTTGATTGCTTGAAAGTTCCTTGACATGACACACCACTAGCGAATATGTTTAAAACAAGTATGTTTAAATCAATATGGTATTGGAAAAAAAATTAAAATGTATTAATTTAATTAAATGATTTTTCAATTGAATGTAAAAGTTGATGTTGCTAATATTCAGGTTCTTAAAATGTTTCTTATGTTGTTTTTGTTCTTGTCAGATGGTTCAAACTTCTATATGAAATATTTTGCGGTAAATTGACTAGTCTTTTTCTTTTCAATTAAATCTTAGGAATTATTATTACTTGAACCTTGAAAGCATTGTTGTCAATGGACACTTCATCACAATTGATCCAATTGCATTTACACCAACCAAATATGGAGACAGGGGAACTGCTATTGACAATGGTACATCATTGGCGTATCTTTTTCCAGAAGCCTATAATACTCTGGTCAATGCAGTAAGATTTCTCTTAGCTTACTCAAAACATTGAAATGTTGAACTTTGTTTGGCATATTAATTTCATTTGACTTTTCCATGACGAGGAATTCTGCATTATGAAAATATAGTGAGAATATTTTCTTACTCTTTGGTTTTGTTGTCTCATGTTTAGTCTATTTCGTCAAATCATCGATTGACATTTTTTGTTTGAATTGTATTAAGTTTCTCACATTCTTGTCTTATTTGACTTGTATTAAGTTTTATCATGTTGGATATATAGATCAATTTTCAACCATTCTTAGATCTAGTCGATAATTGATTTTTGTTTACAATCAGGAAATGACTTAATGGAGACTTGTATCTCTTAAGATACTTCAACAAAAATTGAACACCATATTGAAGTTTACATTTTTTTTAATATGATTCTTATTATTTATTTTCTTAAAATTATGTATGCTTGTTTCTGTTGTATTTTAAGAATGGTATCGACCTTAACATATACTAATGTTCACCTTCTAAATGGGTTTGTAGATAACTACTATGGTGTCTCAATTTAGCCAACCTTTTTTTTAGTAGGAAACCCGTTTTATCTGGTAACAACCAAGTAATTACAAATATGGTATTTGCTATTAAGATATTTATTTACTTCACATGAAAAGAGAGCTTGTTCAATTAAGATTTCTAAATATTTCATTTACGTTTTTGTGTTTCTTACATATTCAGTGGATATAATTTTCCTTTCGTTAGTTTTACATTTGCGGGTGGAGCAATGATGGATGTAAAACCAACACAATACCTTGTGCAGAGTGATTTCATGGTAAGCATAAAGTATGTTTGTTATGTTGTTTGTTATGTTTTTGCATACAAGTTATTCTTTAGAATTGTATGTCACGAATGTGTCAATTTGCTTTAACATAATGTTGAGTTGTGGTGCATAGGTTTCCAGAAAGTGCAAAGTGGACACCAAATATTAGGAGGTTAGATGATGAACAAATTTAAACAGACTCTATAAACTCTGCAATGAATTGGAAACAAAATTATAATTCTCTCATTTGATTATTAAATGGAATCTTTATTTTTTGGTCCGATTAAATGGGAACTTTTATAAATGGTAAAATTGTATCGGGCGCAAATAATTAGCTTGACATCATTTCATTAGAGATTCTAATTTGTTACATCACAATTTCACTAAACCTATTGCAATTGAAAATAAAAAACGCACTGATTGAGTGTTGAAAAAATGGTTGGATTCTCGTAATCATCCTTCAAAATGATTTCAAATAGATATTTAAATTTATTGTTTGTTTTCCATTTGTCACAACAATCCAATTTCCAAAAAGAAGTCACTAATACTATTCTACGACCATTGTAATTCTGATGATAACAATTGATTTTATCCAAGTATTGTCTTATTTTTTGCAGATCTTGTCCTGAAAGATAAAATTGTTGTCTACGATTTGTCTAATCAGCAAATATGATGGACAAATTATAATTGTAAGTTCATCCCTTGAACTTTTATTTCGTACAAGAAGTATTTAGTCTTGCTTTTTGTCTTAAAATTGAAAACTTATTTTAGGTTCTATGTCTGTTAATGTCAATGTGACCTTGAGCAAAGACAAGAACAATAATCATAGTGCAAAGCAGTCTAGTTCCATCATCAGCTCAGAGTTAGGGATTTTGTCAAAGTTACTACCTGTACCTATTGTGGTTCTTTTTATGCACACAATATAATGTTCCGAGAGTTTCCACTTTTGTAATTTAATTTCAATATTCAATCTTTGTAATATTCATATCTTCAAAATCTATAAGTTGCATGTGTGTCTTCAATTACGACGTTGTATATATGGTTGTTGTTTTCTATTAAGTTAATGGATACTTTGCATTATACCATATGTCTAGTACTAGTTACCTCATGCCCAGCCTAGTAATTTGCATAAGCTTTAAACTTCACTATTTCAAGATTTTAGCTTGTTGCAACTTCAGTGGCAATATTCGATAGGCATTGAGAATCTTTCACTCTTATAGCTATATTTCTTTTAAGAATCTTTGTTATGTCGACACTTAAAATATAGTAATTCTTTCAACTTGCTATTATTTTACTCCATGTCTATTTTAATCTACTCATGTTTTTGCTTGATTGTTCAATTTAATATGGATAGTGTCTAAATGTGTTTAAAAAATCTTTAAAATAATAAAGTATAACAATTGAATGTTTACTTGTTAAGGTGTAATGGACATATACAACTCTATGCGTTACTTTCTGAATTTTCACACCTCGCGTTAGAGTATGAGTAATTTTTATGTATTAACTAATCAATATAATTTAATACGAATTTAATTAAATATAATTTGATTAAGTCTATTTGTAATAAATTTCTCCGACTTTTTGCAACGTGTTAATTGTTTCATCTTCTAATCTTTGCAATCTTGTTTGCTTCAGCCAACACTAGTATATAATTTTCTTAAGTAGTTACATTATTCTATGGTTGTTCCAGCTACTTTAACTCTTCCATGAATTTAGAATCTCAAATCAAAGATCAGTTGTAATTGTAAATAATTCCTCACATTGAAATTAAAATTAAAAAATTGAAGCTTGTTGCTAATATTCATATATCTCCCTGTTATCAATTATAAAGGGTAGGAAAACATTATATAAAATAAGCTTTATCTACACTGAGAGAAAAGAGGAAAAGCAGTGTTGGTTGAGAAGAGCAGATTGATATTCTTCAAGAAGACGAAAGACTATAGACAAAAATGTGAGAAAAAACGAAACAAGGAGGGATAAAACAATGGGTAGTAAGGCACACACGACGAAGCGTGAGGTTTTGGAGATTTTGAATGTCATGAGCGAGTAGGGGTGAGAATAGGCCAGACCAGGCTTTGAAAGGCCTGAGCCTGGCCTACGATTTATTTTTTAGGCCTAAGCCTGGCCTACGACCTATCAAAGACTTTTTCTCCGGTCTGGTCTGGCTTTTTTAAAAGTCTGGCCTGACCTGGAAGCCTATTTAAAATAAATAATTTAAAAAAAATAAAATAAACATCGTTTAAACCCTAAAAAATAATTTTTTGTGTCAAATAATAGAATTTTTTTTTTCTGAAACAAACACACTCATTATTACCTCTTAAACAAATATGAGACGACTATTGAGTGATTAACGACTACCGAATATGGAATGACTACCAAATATGGAACATATGGAATGCTCACTAAATGATTGCCTAATTGATAAAATTTAAAATAAGAAATAATATTATTAATATAATAATAAATAATATTAATAAATAGGCCGGTCTGTCATGCCTAATAGGTTTTTTTATAAGTTTGAGTCTGACCTATTTAAATAAATAGACTTTAAAAACAGTTTGAGCCTTGCCTTTTTATTAAATAGGTCAGGCCAAACCAGACCATAAATAAGCCAGACCATAGACCTCTGACGGACGGCCTAGCTTATTCTCATCCCTACGTGCGAGTATGAATTTAGTGTCATATATATACATAAACATTGAAAAAGTTCATATCAAACTAAAACCAAAATAAAATTATAATAAAATTAGTTATTCATGTATCTATTAACTAGAAGTAATATCAACCCACACTAACAATATCATTCCACATATTAATCTTTAAATATCACCCTCCTTGCATTTTTACTGCAAAATCATTATTACCGCAAAATCATTATTATTGTGAGATCGTACATTGCAAATAAAATTTTAACAATTTAAAAATAAAATTCTCTCAACAGATGCAATAGTAACCAAGATTGTTAATATTATTCTATAATTTACACATACATTAAGAAAACAATTAAATGATTTAAAGAATTCAATATCATAAATTTTGATTTTGATTCAATTATTAAAATCTTTTGGATAACTTTCTATTTAGTTTTAGGATTTTTGCAACATAATCTCAAGTTTTCATAAAAGAATGACCTACATTTCTCAATACTAAAACAAAAAATCTAAAAATCTCTTCATATGTTTTCTCAAATCTTTTATTTAGTGAGACGAATATATAGAAGAAAAAAATTAAAAATAGTGAGACGAATATATAGAAGAAAAAATTAAAAATTTCCTTTGATCAATAGGGAAACTTGTCCAATACTCTTGAATGACCATATATATATATATGGGTATGGATGCATTGAATCCACAAGTAACTCTCTCACAAATTACTCTACATAATAATTTAATATAAGCGATAAATTTCATCAATTCAACCATCAAATCAAAAGTTCTTTTCGAATAGATAAACTTTGTAAATTTTTTTTAAATTTTAAAACTATTTGATACTTAATTAAATAATTTCAAGTGAAAGAATAATAAGTTTTTCAAAAATATACGTAAATATCGATTACTAAATTATATAGCTGCGAATTTTGAATTTATATATAACTTTGTATGTTTGATCATTAATATATTATGTCATTAATCAATGGTTAAATTAGTAAAATTAGTCATTTATATTGATTTATTAAGTGGAGTAATTTATCACAGAATTACTCTTGGAATGAAACGCAATGGAATGTAGTTTTTCATATTATTGTTTGAAAATTGCATGGAATGAAATAAATTATATAATTTTTTATTTACTTCTTATCCTTGTTAGTTAAAACTATTTTATGTAGAATTAAAATACTTTTATTTTGTTAAAATGATTTACAAATTTATATATAGTTTCCTATTTAACATAAATATTACACTTTATTTAAATAATATATTTAGATTTTAAAAATTGACAATGTATTATTGTTCAACAATTGAAAAAAGAGAAGCATGTTCAATAGTTAAAACAAGAATGAGTAAATTAGATATAACTATCTTATTAAATGACCAACCAGAAAAATGAAATTTCACGTAGCAACAACCATTGACATAAAATTAAATATGAGACAAACACAATTTTAACGTGAAAACTTCTCTCAAAATGATAGAATATAAATCACTATACCTAATTAGCAAAATCTTCTACTATAATAATTAAATGATACACCACACTCTTCCTATTAACACTAGGGAACATCAATCAACAATAATCATCACCAAAAAGTGAAAACCAAACAAATGGCAAACAACTTTCTATTAAAGTGAGTATTTTAAACTAACTATCAGAGAAAGTAAAACTACTATTAATGTATATTAAAAGAACAAACCTAATGGTAGAAGTAACATACTAAAATTGTAGACGAAAGGAAACATGTTTACTACACACCTATTAACATCAGAAACCAATTTCCTTCTTCTCCTCTTGTTACTGCGGCAACTTTCTTTTCATGTTTCCTTCTTTTTATGTCGTGCGGCTATTTCTCTATCTCTTACTATTTTTCTTTTGATTTAAATCGCTTTCCCTTTTTTTTCACATGGGTCAAGCCCAATAAATCACTCTATTCATTTTATTTATTTATTTATTTATTTATTTATTTATTTATTTATTTATTTTCTTTAATAATAAAAATTAGTAAAATTTAGTGAGTTCCAATTGGAAAGTGATTCCAACCGATAGTGAAAAAATATGAAACTTGGACAAATATGCATTAGTAGAATGTGGATGTGCAACGATGCATAGTAAAACTGGAGCATGCAAGCTAATTTATAAGAGATAAGATGAATAGCAGAACATGAAAAAGTGAAAAGTGGTGGATGGATAGGAGACTTTTTTTATTTTGTTACAAAATTGAAAACTAATTGAGATGGTTGAGCTATGATTATAAAGAAGAAAAGTAGTATAAAAGTAACAAAATAGTTTCAGATGTTGAAGAGTAAACAAAACTTCAATTGGGATAATATAGTAATTAATAATTTAAGATGATGGATTTCATTCTATACACCCCAAATTGGAGGGAAGAAAAATGAGAGAAGACAATGAAATGAGGTGAAATAGATCAGATCATATCTCACTCATTTTCCATTTAATATTTAAAAACTCAACCAATAAATTTCTATTTAAATACCACTTTTTTCATTCATTTCCACCTTATTCTATCAATCCAAACAAAACCTTGAATTCCAAAACACAATCTTGACACTACACCGGCACAATAATGTTGTCATTTTAGTCCACATTAATGTGTATATACATACATATTTCCAAATGGGCTAGTATTTCCATACCTTTAAGAGATGGTCCCGTCTTTTTTTTTAATAATGTAATAAAATGAGGTGAATTTTTTTTTTTGTTGAATACATTTTTAATTCCTAAAATTTATTTATTTATTTTTAGTCTTTATTTTGATTTCATAGGAACTATTTTTAGAAACCAAAAGTATCAATTTTTACAATTTTTTTTTTCAAAATAGAGAATAAAACTAAATTAAAAGATATTTTAAGGATTAAAAAGTTAAGAATATTTTTATGGACTAAAAATAAAATCTTAAAATTTTATAGAGATTCAAAATTTATTGTTTTCTTTATTAAATTATTAAATTTGTACTATCTTTTATTATGAACTTCACTTTTAAGATTTGAACCGAGTATTCAAAATATTTAAAATGGTCTTGTATATTTCATACATAAAAATATAAAAGTTTTGAGATGGCTATAACTACTATCTGCCCCAACAATGATCCACCCGTGCCTTTAATAGTGTTGACCGTAGGAAGATCGTCAATTTCAAATGAAGTACTGAAATATGTTGGTTTAATTGCAGCTTTATTTCTCATATTTGTATTATTTTATAAAATTGGTCTCTTTATTTTAAAATATGATAATTTTAATTTTTTATTTGAATTTTTAATTAAAAAATAATAATTTGACATATTATAAATAATGTTGAAGGATTTACATCTATGAAATTGCCATAAAATCTTTTAAAATTTCAATTTCAACTATTAAAATTATTAT
The DNA here is from genome assembly GCF_000331145.2 of Cicer arietinum. Lineage (NCBI taxonomy): Eukaryota > Viridiplantae > Streptophyta > Magnoliopsida > Fabales > Fabaceae > Cicer > Cicer arietinum. The sequence goes on along the minus strand of NC_021165.2, from coordinate 58,281,150 downwards.
TTTTATAATTTAATTAATAATATATAAATATATAATACATCTTAATCATGAGATTATTTGTCACTTTATTCATATCACATCACTATTTTTTTTATAATTTAAAAATATGAGAGAGATTGAAATTAAATAGGATAACTAATTTTGTATCGAAACTATAATTTAGTTAAATATGTATTAGTCAATCTTACGAGAAGAAGACATTGTAATTTAGTTTTAACTATCAAAAAATCAAGAAGAAGACAAATAAAGGTGAGACGGTGGTTATACAATGAATAGAAAAGAGTAAATAAAGCTAGTGGAATTTTAAAACAAAAATTAGATCACAACCTTGGATTTTTTTTCATATATCCCACTTTAAAAAATAAAAAATATCCAATTTTATAACTAAATACTAAAATGTTCTATTTCTTTTAACATGAGGTCCTTCTTAGGAAGCCACCATGTGAAGTAAAAAAATATTGAAGTAATAGTTGGTCACATTTTAGAGTTGTAACCTACACATTTTTTTCTACATTTTCTTGAATTAATTACTCTAATAAAAAAATAATAAATAATTAAAAATATTAATTGTTGATTAATAATAATATAAAATTAATTAAAATTAGTAAAAAAAAATTCAAGAGATTTATTAGAGTGTCAGTAACAATCATAAAAAAATTTATATTATGATCGGGTAACCAATATAATCATATATTTTATTCTTAACATGTATTTTATTTATAATGTAAATAAATATATCTTATTTTTATTTTTATTATTCATAATATAAATAAATCTATCTTAATTTTACTCTTATGAAAAGTAATCGAATTTAAGTATATCATGGACAAAAATAACGTGGACATGTTAAATTTGCACTAATTTATATTTTAGTAAATAAAATTCACCACAAGAGGAAGTAAGCGGCAAAATATGAAAAGTTGTGTAGGTTTTTGGCAGGAAAAAAAATGAAAGATATATAATAGTATAATAACTGGAAGCAATACATTAAGAGATAAAAGTGCATAACTATTTTTAGTTCAAGAGTTTAAAATGAAAATTTTCTGATTAATTTTTTTTAATAATAAGATGTGATAACTTTAATAAAAAATATAGGACGTCTAAGGTGAGGGTTCTAACAAATGCCTCACCTGTGGACCACCATTTAGAATCGTTGGATTGATCGAACTCACGCTACTTATTGTACATTGTATATACTAAATTAATCTTTTTACTTTTCCAAACCTTCACAAACACTGGCAGATTACTGATTCACTGAAATATTCTTTAGATGAGTAAAGTGCTTCGCTTCTAATGTTAAGACTCCAACCATGTAAAATTTGTAAGATGATTAATTAATAAACTATAAATATGAGAGATAATGTCTTGGAAGCTTTAAAAAAAAAATATGGCAATGATTGTTAATTAATTTTTTCAAGAACTAAAGGTAAAATTGTGAGACTTATTTCAATTCTCAAACTAGACTCTCATTAATGTAAAAGGAAAAAAAAAACAAGATAAAAAATAGGACCAGATATGAGACTCAGCGGGAAAGTATAGTTTCAAAATGGTGTCTAGGAATTGAAGCTTCTGGAGAAAAGGAATGAGTTGAAAACACATAAGATTATGGCAGTGAGATTTGTGGGAGTATGAGGGAAACTCAGGTTTAGGATCAAATCTGATGTGGTTTTTTGGATGAGAGGTTAATTAAGTCCCTCACCGGTTGTGCAAGAAAAAATCACCTCAATGGTCGATATTTATTGAAATAAAAAGTGAGAACATTTACTTTTTTTTTTCTTGAGAATAATAGACATATTTTATTTTAATTTGGATATTCACTACGACTCTTATATATTTTCTCTTTCCTTTTAAATGTTACTTTAACATAATTGTCGAGACAAACAATTTTACAATTTTACCCTTATTTTAGGAGGGAAAATTATGTTTATTAGTGATAAATAAAATAGATGTTAAGAATAAAATTAGGAATTATCCAATCTTAATCTAAAATATTATCTGATTATTACCGATAACTATTAAATCTCTAAAAAAATTTACCTATTTTAATTAATTTTATATTATTTTGAATTAATAATTGATATTTTAATTATTTATTTTTTATTTTTTATTTATTTTATCAATTAATACAAAAAAACTTAAAAAATATAAATATTGTATCTCCAATATTCGACCAACTACTATCCCAATTTCTTTTGCTTTGCATAGTTGCATTGATCTCCTAAAGGCCTAAAAAATAAGACATTATGATATATTAGTTTTAAAATAGAGTATTTTGGAAATTAATTTGTTTTTTTAAAAAAGGAATATATATGAAAAAAATCCCACAACTTTCATTTTAATGCAATGGATATTTGATCTTCTCATATCTCCCAATAACTATTCATCTCACTTGACTACTTAATAAAATCATATTGCTTTAATTTTAAATTTATAATTTTATCAAAGGTTAAGATTTTATTCTCCCCGCACTCTCACTATAAAAATCATATTATTTGATATGTTTCTTTAAAACAATTCTTATGATAACATTTGATTATTGTGATAAACGAAAATAATTAATTATATTATTTATATTATAATTAATATAAACAAAACATTTTATTTATATACTTATTTATATTGTTTTGACAATTTTAATCTCTATTGTAATTATAAATAAAATATTTTTAGCGATAAAAATTGTTAAGACATAATTCAAAAATTAAAATTAAACATAAAAATTTCTTACAAATATTTTGGTTGTTTATATTAAAAAGATATTATTATTTATTATAATTTATTGGTATTTAATGCATGCCGTCAGTGGCGTATTATACAAAATAACTAAGTGAAGGTTTCTTAGTGATTATTATACATTTTTCGGTATTTAATGCATGTCGGTGATGTATTATGCAAAATGAAATCTTTTACGGAACACCAATTTTGATGCTGAGACTAATTGCTTACAGACTGTGACGTTGCCACTATACTACAATTATTTGTCAATAATAAATGTATTTTATGTTTATGATATGCAATTATGTAAAGTATGATTATATTTTGTTTTAGTCATGAAATTATGCATAATTAAATTAATTATTTGTGGTTTTATGCAATTTGATTATTTAGAATTAAATTTTGAAAATACCTATATGATTTTAACTAATTGGGAATTAGTCACAACATCTTTAATCATACAAAATTATATGTTAAGTGTTTAAGATCACATTTATGACATTGATGGTAGCTGATTAATTATATCAAACATAATGCATATGATTTTATAGGAATTTTGGTTATGTTTATATAAATAATTATAATGAAATATCAATTTATATTTTTAATTTTGGTTATGTTTATATAAATAATCCAACCACCTCGTTTATATCCCCCAAAACAGCTCCAATTTTTTATGACATAGAAGTCGTTCTACAGTGAGTTGGTAATCCATGTATTTGAACCCAAAGTTGCATGAATCGAAATTCCATGTCTTTTGGTTCCACTCTCCTACACCAAGGGTTAACCAACCTCCAAAAGTTCTTAAATAACCAAGTGTCACCTCTCAGAATCCTTTTTGTATCATGTTCATTTTTCATAAAGAATTGGAAGGATTTGTTGGCCAACTCCTATACTTTAAACCCTTTTAGATAGCCCCAAATTTTTGCAAGAGCTTGATGGAAAACACCTTTGAAAATATTCTTGTTCTTGATGAGCCTTCCAATCACGCTATTGGCACATTCAGAAATCCCTTATTGAACATCTTCATCATCAAAGACGATGATGATCAGGTTATGGGTATCTTTTTTTGGTTACTCTCATCACTACTAGCATCGTAGTTTGTCATGTGAGTAGTGGTACTGGCCATGCTTTTAAAAGTGATAGGGAAAAAAGAAAATAAAACAAAAATGGGATAAAGTGATAAATAATGTTGCATTCCTTTCAAAGAGGGGAAAATACGGGGAAATAAAGACAATAAAGTTCAAGTATGAAAATCTCACATTGTTTTGTTATTTATGTGGAGTTCTAGGCCATGGAGATCAAAATTGTGTAAAATTCTTCTTAATGGAAGAAGATGACGGGGTTAGAGGATGGAGCTCAGACTTGAAGGTGAATCAAGGACGATTGGGAAACTACATCCGCTGTTAGTGGCCTACGTAGATACAATGAAGTAAGAGATGACATCGGCAAAGAGTCTAGTGGCGAGTATCACGACTGTAGTTAAAGACCATGATGAAGATGGCCGATCTAGGAATTTCTATTGATTAAAAAAGTTACATATTAAAAAAGTTTATATTTATTTTGAATTAAAAAGTTTTGAAGTTAATTTTTTTATATATTCAATTTATCTATTTTTTTTTATTTGTATGGAAATAGAGGGAGTGAGATTTCATTAATAATTTATGGTTTTTTTTTGTTCAAGATGTATACAACAATATTCAAGTTGGGATCTCCAACAAAGGAATATACCGTGTTGATTGAAACACGAAGCGCTCTTTTCTATGTTAGTTGCAATCAATATGATAATTGTCCTCAATGTAATGGACTTGGGGTAAGAATTTTCAATTTTCATCATTTCTTTTTTACTATGCATACTTAATTATTAGTACTACTTTCTTATGGTGTGGTGTTTGTTTTGTTGCCTTGAGAACTAATATTTTTATTTTGAGCTTAATATTTGTTGTTTGTTATGTTGTGTATTCTGCAGTTTATGTTTAATTTCTTTGACATGGTGAATTCATCCACGGTTGCGTTGATTCATTGCTCGGATCGTCTATGCCCTTTCGGCAAATCACGAAATAGGATGGACAAGTTATAATTGTAAGTTCACCCATTGAACTATTATTTCCTAAAAGAAGTATTTAGTATTTCTCTTATTATTTCTCCTTCTCAAGCTGTAAATTACAAAATAAGTCTGCATAGGCGGCAAACTCGAAGGACTCAACGGCGACTACGACGAAGAAATAGAAATTGTCCTTGCATGGCTGAGTACGGTAACGTCCTGGTGTGGTTGTGTAGTCCAACACATCGTGGGAATACTCACAGTCAAGTAATTGAACTTTCACTTCCATACGATAGGTCACAGAATACGAGCCACGTTGCATCTCCTACTCGCCACAAGGGAATCTACTTTCAATGATGTGCATGTTACATTTGTGTCTATCTCTCTTAAACTCCTTTTGAAATGTGTTTTCTGTTTTTAATACAACAAATTTTCTACTATATAAAGATGTGAGCCATTACACATAATGTTTATTATTGTTACTCATAATCTTTCTTTATCTCTTTACACTAGTGTTTATTATTTTTGTCATCATTTTTTATTTTTTTTCTTAATTTGATTTCATATCTAAAAGTTGTCATCAATTCATCAATCTGTTTTGTAGTTAATTTGAAGTTTGAACACCAAACTTATTGATATCACGAGCTGCAAAGTGAAAGGTGAGTGATCAATTAGTGTGAGCACTTCATTATATATTCTATAGTAATACTTCTGAATATTTCTGCATACTTCGGATGAATATTATATATTCTATAGTAATACTTCTGAATACTTATGAATATTTCTGAATAATTATTACACATATTCCATAATAATACTTCATAATACTTTTGAATGAATATTACAACAAGAATGTCTTAAGACAAAAAAAAAAATACGAATGTCTTTTGTTAATAAAATACAAAAAGAAAATATTAACATTACATGGTACAATAAAATTGTTAAAAATTCCAATATTATTAATATTTAAAAGTTATAAATATAAATTTATTTATTAGTGACTTGTGATTTGTTCTTCTAAACATGGGTGACCAGCATAGGCGGCGAAACCTAACGGCTTGGTGGCGACTCTGACAAGATACTCACAGTTCCACTTCGACGCGTTAGGTTACGGAACACTAAGGTGATACATACTATATTTGTGTCTATCTCTCTTAAACCACTTTTAAAATATGTTTTATTTTTTTAATACACAACAAATTTTATAATATATAAAGATGTAAACCATTATACATAGTGTTTATTATTGTTACTCACAATCTTTCTTTATATCTTTACACATAGTGTTTATTATTATTGTGATCATTTTAATATTTTTTCTTAATTTAATTTCTTATCTAAAAGTTATCATCAATTAATCAATCTGTTTTATAGTTAATTTGAAGTTTTAAAATCAAACTTACTCATAGGATGAGTTGCAAAGTGAAAGGTGAGGGATGAATTAATATGAGCACTGCATTATTTACATTTTCATTGTTCTGAATACTTCTGAATATTACTGAATCCTTCTGAATAAAATGATTTTCTTAATACTTCTTAATATTTATGCATACTTTGAATGAATATTATATATTCCATAGTAATACTTTTGAATACTTATCAATACTTCTGAGTGAGTATTACACATTCCATAATAATATTTCAGAATACTTCTGAATGAATATTACATTACAAATTTTTCTGATATGTAAAGATGTAACCATTATACACAGTGTTTTTATTATTGTTACTCAACATCTTTCATCATCTCTTTACACATAGTGTTTATAATTATTGTCATCATTTTCATCTTTTTTTCTTAATTTGATTCATATCTAAAAACTATGATCATTCTGTTTTTTTAGTTAAATTGAAGTTTGAAGAGCAAACTTACACGAGCTGCAAGTGATATGATGAGCTGCAAAGGGATCAATTAGTGTAAGCACTACTGCATTATTTACATTTACATTGTTCATTTCTTTATTTTATCTTAATTCATTCACATGGAGTAGTATAAATAGCTCCAATGTTAATCTTAATAATCATTCATCATTCTGTTTTTTTAGTTAAATTGAAGTTTGAAGAGCAAACTTACACGAGCTGCAAGTGATATGATGAGCTGCAAAGGGATCAATTAGTGTAAGCACTACTGCATTATTTACATTTACATTGTTCATTTCTTTATTTTATCTTAATTCATTCACATGGAGTAGTATAAATAGCTCCAATGTTAATCTTATAATCATTCATATTATCATTCTCTCTTGCTCTACTCTATTCTATTTCAATTTTCACTCCAATTCTACCACCACTCTTTTTCTACTCTCTAACCTTAAAAACGAAAATGCATTTCTACATTAACCAATTCTTTTTTGCATGTTGTTTGATCATCCTTATTGTACCCATGATGTGTATCGGTTATCTCCCTTTAAACCGGGTTGTGCCGCTAAACCATCGTGTTGAGATGGAGACGTTGAGAGCTCATGAGAGAGCTCGCAACTCAAAAATATTGCATGGCGCTGTCAGTTTCCCCGTCCAAGGCAACTCCATGTTTGGGTAGAGCCAATGATCTCTCC
>NC_021165.2:58272119-58272869 GCF_000331145.2 Cicer arietinum | reverse complement strand
TGCAAGTGATATGATGAGCTGCAAAGGGATCAATTAGTGTAAGCACTACTGCATTATTTACATTTACATTGTTCATTTCTTTATTTTATCTTAATTCATTTACATGGAGTAGTATAAATAGCTCCAATGTTAATCTTAATAATCATTCACATTATCATTCTCTCTTGCTCTACTCTATTCTATTTCAATTTTCACTCCAATTCTACCACCACTCTTTTTCTACTCTCTAACCTTAAAAACAAAAATGCATTTCTACGTTAACCAATTCTTTTTTCCATGTTGTTTGGCCATCCTTGTTGTACCCATGATGTGTACCGGTTACCTCCCTTTAAACCGGGTTGTGCCACTCAACTATAGTGTTGAGATGGAGACGTTGAGAGCTCATGACAGAGCTCGCAACTCAAAAATATTGCATGGCGCTGTCAGTTTCGCCGTCCAAGGCAACTCCATGTTTGGGTAGAGCCAATGATCTCTCCCATAAACTTTTTGATTTATAACGTTAGTTTCTTCTATTCCCACAGTATTCTCACATTCTTTTCTTTTTTTTCTTTCTCTTATGTTGTGTTGTATAGTTAGATAGGGAAATGAATTTTATTTAATTGTTTATTTTTAGATGTTGATAATAATATTACATATTCAATTTATTCAAAAAAATATGAATGTAATTGCATTGAAGTGTTGTTTTGGCCAGAATAGTTTCATTGAATTTAATTTAATTTCACTAAATTTAATATTTCTGAATACTTCTGA
>NC_021165.2:58269910-58270957 GCF_000331145.2 Cicer arietinum | reverse complement strand
TTATTATTATTGTCATCATTTTCATCTTTTTTTCTTAATTTGATTCATATCTAAAAACTATCATCATTTTGTTTTTTTAGTTAAATTGAAGTTTGAAGAGCAAACTTACACGAGCTGCAAGTGATATGATGAGCTGCAAAGGGAGCAATTAGTGTAAGCACTATTGCATTATTTACATTTACATTGTTCATTTCTTTATTTTATCTTAATTCATTTACAAGGAGTAGTAGAAATAGCTCCAATGTTAATCTTAATAATCATTCACATTATCATTCTCTCTTGCTCTACTCTATTCTATTTCAATTTTCACTCCAATTCTACCACCACTCTTTTTCTACTCTCTAACCTTAAAAACAAAAATGCATTTCTACATTAACCAATTCTTTTTTGCATGCTGTTTGGCCATCCTTGTTGTACCCATGATGTGTACCGGTTACCTCCCTTTAAACCGGGTTGTGCCACTCAACTATAGTGTTGAGATGGAGACGTTGAGAGCTCATGACAGAGCTCGCAACTCAAAAATATTGCATGGCGCTGTCAGTTTCCCCGTCCAAGGCAACTCCATGTTTGGGTAGAGCCAATGATCTCACCTATAAACTCTTTGATTTATAACTTTAGTTTCTTCTATTCCCACGTTATTCTCACATTCTTTTCTTTTTTTTCTTTCTCTTATTTTGTGTTGTATAGTTAGATAGGGAAATGAATTTTATTTATTTGTTTATTTTTAGATGTTGATAATAATATTACATATTCAATTTATTCAAAAAAATATGAATATAATTGCATTGAAGTGTTGTTTTGGCAAGAATAGTTTCATTGAATTTAATTTAATTTCACTAAATTTAATATTTCTGAATACTTCTGAATACTTCTGAATACTTATGAATACTTATGAATACTTCTGAATTATCGTCCTTGCATGTGCCTAACTTGTTCAGTTATGGCTCTAATCGTCGTATCATAACTAATGTCCTTGCGGTGCCACTTTCATTTCCACGCATCAGCAGTACAAATCGTTGCCTCCCACTCGCATCTCCCATTACGGAA
>NC_021165.2:58268985-58269486 GCF_000331145.2 Cicer arietinum | reverse complement strand
TGCAAAGGGATCAATTAGTGTAAGCACTACTGCATTATTTACATTTACATTGTTCATTTCTTTATTTTATCTTAATTCATTTACATGGAGTAGTATAAATATCTCCAATGTTAATCTTAATAATCATTCACATTATCATTCTCTCTTGCTCTACTCTATTCTATTTCAATTTTCACTCCAATTCTACCACCACTCTTTTTCTACTCTCTAACCTTAAAAACAAAAATGCATTTCTACATTAACCAATTCTTTTTTGCATGCTGTTTGGCCATCCTTGTTGTACCCATGATGTGTACCGGTTACCTCCCTTTAAACCGGGTTGTGCCACTCAACCATCGTGTTGAGATGGAGACGTTGAGAGCTCATGACAGAGCTCGCAACTCAAAAATATTGCATGGCGCTGTCAGTTTCCCCGTCCAAGGCAACTCCATGTTTGGGTAGAGCCAATGATCTCTCCGATAAACTCTTTGATTTATAACTTTAGTTTCTTCTATTCCCACG
>NC_021165.2:58267824-58268893 GCF_000331145.2 Cicer arietinum | reverse complement strand
AGATGTTGATAATAATATTACATATTCAATTTATTCAAAAAAATATGAATGTAATTGCATTGAAATGTTGTTTTGGCCAGAATAGTTTCATTGAATTTAATTTAATTTCACTAAATTTAATATTTCTGAATACTTCTGAATACTTCTGAATACTTATGAATACTTCTGAATATTTCTTGATAATTATTACATATCGTCCTTGCATGTGCCTAACTTGTTCTGTTATGGCTCTAATCGTCGTAGGATAACTAATGATCTTGCGGTGCCACTTTCATTTCCACGCGTCAGCAGTACAAATCGTTGCCTCCCACTCGCATCTCCCATTACGGAACAGAGGTGAGCCATGACATCTCGCACTCGCAAAAGCACAAGCACAAGGAATCTACTTTCACTGAGTTGCATTTTACATTTTTGTCTATCTCTCTTTAACCCACTTTTTGAAATGTGTTTTCCATTTTCAAACAAATTTTTCTGATATGTAAACATGTAACCATTATACACAGTGTTGTTTATTATTGTTACTCAACATCTTTCATTATCTCTTTACACATAGTATTTATCATTATTGTCATCATTTTCAACTTTTTTTCTTAATTTGATTCATATCTAAAAACTATCATCATTTTGTTTTTTAGTTAAATTGAAGTTTGAAGAGCAAACTTACACGAGCTGCAAGTGATATGATGAGCTGCAAAGGGATCAATTAGTGTAAGCACTACTGCATTATTTACATTTACATTGTTCATTTCTTTATTTTATCTTAATTCATTCACATGGAGTAGTATAAATAGCTCCAATGTTAATCTTAATTGTAATGCCCCAAATTTTTTGATCCAAAAATTACTTAAAAATATTAGTTTTCTTTTAGAAATAACTATAATTTTTTTTTGAAGTAGTTCATCATGTAATAATTTAAAGATGCGTCAGAAAATGACTTGATATTTTTTTTTTGTAAAAGAATGTAATGCAATTTACTAAAATATTATTTATTTATTCATTTGCAAAATTATTATTCCAGATATTAGATCAATATTCACTTATGCTCCAAAATAAAATAAAGTCTCTTTAA
>NC_021165.2:58242872-58265678 GCF_000331145.2 Cicer arietinum | reverse complement strand
ACATGGAGTAGTATAAATAGCTCCAATGTTAATCTTAATAATCATTCACATTATCATTTTCTCTTGCTCTACTCTATTCTATTTCAATTTTCACTCCAATTCTACCACCACTCTTTTTCTACTCTCTAACCTTAAAATCAAAAATGCATTTCTACATTAACCAATTCTTTTTTGCATGCTGTTTGGCCATCCTTGTTGTACCCATGATGTGTACCGGTTACCTCCCTTTAAACCGAGTTGTGCCGCTCAACCATCGTGTTGAGATGGAGACGTTGAGAGCTCATGACAGAGCTCGCAACTCAAAAATATTGCATGGTGCTATCAGTTTCCCCGTCCAAGGCAACTCCATGTTTGGGTAGAGCCAATGATCTCTCCCATAAACTCTTTGATTTATAACTTTAGTTTCTTCTTTTCCCACGTTATTCTCAAATTCTTTTCTTTTTTTTCTTTCTATTATGCTGTGTTGTATAGTTAGATAGGAAAATGAATTTTATTTATTTATTTTTAGATGTTGATAATAATATTACATATTCAATTTATTCAAAAAAAATATGAATTTAATTGCATCGAAGTGTTGTTTTGGCCAGAATAGTTTCATTGAATTTAATTTCACTAAAATTAATTTCACTAAATTTAATACTTCTGAATACTTCTGAATACCTCTGAATATTTTTGAATAATTATTACACATATTCCATAATTATACTTCATAATACTTCTGAATGAATATTACAACAAGAATGTCTTAAGACAAAAAAAAAATACGAATGTCTTTTGTTAATAAAATACAAAAAGAAAATATTAATATCACATGATACAATAAAATTGTTAAAAATTCCAATATTATAAATATTTAAAAGATATAAATATAAATTTATTTAATAGTAACTTGTGGTTTTTTCTTCTAAACAAAGGTGACAAGCATAGGCGGCGAACCCTAACGGCTTGGCGGTGACTCCGGCGCATACTCACAGTTTCATTTCCACGTAGGTCATGGAACATTGTGGTGATGCATTCTATATTAGTGTATATCTCTTTTAAACCCCTTTTAAAATATGTTTTAGTTTTTTAATCACAATAAATTTTCTAATATGTAAAGATGTAAGCCATTACACATAGTGTTTATAATTATTGTCATCATTTTAATATTTTTTCTTAATATTATTTCATATCTAAAAATTATCATCAATTCATCAATCTATTTTATAGTTAATTTGAAGTTTTAACATTAAACTTACTCATAGGATGAGTTGCAAAGTGAAAGGTGAGGAATCAATTAGTGTGAGCACTACATTATTTACATTTTCATTGTTCTGAATACTTCTGAATATTACTGAATCCTTGTGAATGAAATGATTTTCTTAATAATTCTAAATACTTATGAATATTTATGAATGAATATTATATATTTCATAGTAATACTTCTTAATATTTATGCAAACTTTGAATGAATATTATATATTCCATAGTAATACTTTTGAATACTTATCAATACTTCTGAGTGAGTATTACATATTCCATAATAATATTTCAGAATACTTCTGAATGAATAATACATTACAAATTTTTCTGATATGTAAAGATGTAACCATTATACATAGTGTTGTTTATTATTGTTACTCAGCATCTTTCATTATCTCTTTACACATAGTGTTTATCATTAATGTCTTCATTTTCATCTTTTTTTCTTAATTTGATTCATATCTAAAAACTATCATCATTCTGTTTTTTAGTTAAATTGAAGTTTGAAGAGCAAACTTACACGAGCTGCAAGTGATATGATGAGCTGCAAAGGGATCAATTAGTGTAAGCACTACAGCATTATTTACATTTACATTGTTCATTTCTTTATTTTATCTTAATTCATTCACATGGAGTAGTATAAATTAGTGTGAGCACGGCATTATTTTGCATGTTGTTCGTCAATCTGTTTTAAAGTTAATTTGAAGTTTGAACATCAAACTTACTGATAAGATGAGTTGCAAAATGAAACGTGAGGGATCAATTAGTGTGAGCACTGCATTATTTATATTTTCATTGTTCTGAATACTTCTGAATATTTCTGAATACTTTTGAATGAGAGGATTTTCTGAATACTTCTAAATACTTATGAATACTTATGAATGAATATTATATATTTCATTGTAATACTTCTGAATATTTCTGCATACTTTGAATGAATATTATATATTTCATAATAATACTTCTGAATAAGTATTACATACACCATAATAATACTTAAGAATACTTTTGAAGGAATATTACATCTGAATGGCAACTCCATGTTTGGGTAGAGCCAATGATCTATCCCATAAACTCTTTGATTTAAAACTTTAGTTTCTTCTATTTCCATGTTATTCTCACATTCTTTTCTTTTTTTTCTTTCTCTTATGCTGTATTGTATAGTTAGATAGGGAAATGAATTTTATTTATTTATTTTTAGATGTTGATAATAATATTACATATTCAATTTATTCAAAAAAAATATGAATTTAATTGCATTGAAGTGTTGTTTTGGCCAGAATAGTTTCATTGAATTTAATTTAATTTCACTAAATTTAATTTCATTGAAGTTGGCCAGTATAGTTTCATTGAATTTAATTTAATTTCACTGAATTTAATTTCATTGAAGCTGGCCAGAATAGTACTGAGATTTCTGTGTCCGTTTAGTTTAGCTGACTTGCTCGGGATATCCTCGCATCATTCCGGCATTTAATTGATGGATTTTTTTTTCTTCAGTATGTACAGAACAATAGTCAAGCTCGGATCTCCACCAAAGGAATATACTGTGCGAATTGATACATGAAGCGACCTTCTCTGGGTTAGTTGCAATCAATGTGATAATTGCCCTCGATCTAATGGAGTTGGGGTAAGGAGTTTCAATTTTCATCATTTCTTTTTTACTATGCATACTTAATTGTAGTACTACTTATGATGTTGTTCTTGTTTTGTTGCCTTGGGAACCAATATTTTTATTTGAAGCTTAATATTTGTTGCCTGTTGTGTTGTGTACTCTGCAGTTTAAGTTCAATTTCTTTGACACGATAGATTCATCCACGGCTGCGATGATTTATTGCTCGGACCGTCTATGCCCTTTCGGGGTTCAAGGTGTGGGTGTTCGATGCCTTCCTCCTGTTAAACAGTGCACATACACCTATGGGTATCAAGATAATAGTACTACCTCAGGTGTTTCTGTCACTGGTGAAATGCATTTTGACATGATCATCGGGGAACCTTCTCCTTCAAGTTTTAACTCTTCAGCCACTGTCTCTTTTGGGTGAGAAATCGTTATGCTTATTTAATTTGGACAATTATAAATTTGTGTGTATGTTGGAACATATATAAATTATACTTGGATTGGCGGGTCAAGGGAGCTTATGCTAAAAGACTATAGGACTCAATTATAGATAATTTCGGAATGGGGAGTGTTGGGGGGGAGTTAAATTGGTCATGCAAATTTTGTCAATAGGTTAATTTTTTAATAAATTGAAGAATTGGTAAATAGTGTTTATTATTATTGTCACCATTTTCATCTCTTTTTCTTAATTTGATTTCATATCTAAAAGCTATCATCCATTCATCAATTTGTTTTTTAGTTAATTTCAAGTTTGAAGAACAAATTTACTAATATGATGAGCTACAAAGTGAAAGGTGAGGGGTCAATTAGTGTGAGCACTGCATTATTTTCATTTTCATTGTTCTGAATATTTATGAATACTTCTAAATGAAAGGATTTTCTTAATACTTCTTAATACTTATGATTACTTATGAATGAATATTATATTCTATAGTAATAATTCTGAATATTTCTGCATACTTTAAATGAATATTATATATTCCATAATAATACTTTTGAATACTTATCAATACTTCTGAGTGAGTATTACATATTCCATAATAATATTTCAGAATACTTCTGAATGAATATTATATTACAAATTTTTCTGATATGTAAAGATGTAACCATTATACATAGTGTTGTTTATTATTGTTACTCAGCATATTTCATTATCTCTTTACACATACTGTTTATCATTATTGTCATAATTTTCATCTTTTTTTCTTAATTTGATTCATTTCTAAAAACTATCATCATTCTGTTTTTTAGTTAAATTGAAGTTTGAAGAGCAAACTTACACGAGCTGCAAATGATATGATGAGCTGCAAAGGGATCAATTAGTGTAAGCACTACTGCATTATTTACATTTACATTGTTCATTTCTTTATTTTATCTTAATTCATTTATATGGAGTAGTATAAATAGCTCCAATGTTAATCTTAATAATCATTCACATTATCATTTTTTCTTGCTCTACTCTGTTCTATTTCAACTTTCACTCCAATTCTACCACCACTCTTTTTCTACTCTCTAACCTTAAAAACGAAAATGCATTTCTACATTAACCAATTCTTTTTTGCATGCTGTTTGGCCATCCTTGTTGTACCCATGATGTGTACCGGTTACCTCCCTTTAAACCGGGTTGTGCCGCTCAACCATCGTGTTAAGATGGAGACGTTGAGAGCTCATGACAGAGCTCGCAACTCCAAATTATTGCATGGCGTTGTCAGTTTCCCCGTCCAAGGCAACTCCATGTTTGGGTAGAGCCAATGATCTCTCCCATAAACTCTTGGATTTATAACATTAGTTTCTTCTATTCCCACGTTATTCTCACATTCTTTTCTTTTTTTTCTTTCTCGTATGCTGTGTTGTATAGTTAGATAGGGAAATGAATTTTATTTATTTATTTTTAGAAGTTGATAATAATATTACATATTCAATTTATTCAAAAAAATATGAATTTAATTGCATTGAAGTGTTGTTTTGGCCAGAATAGTTTCATTGAATTTAATTTAATTTCACTAAATTTAATACTTCTGAATACTTCTGAATAATTCTGAATACTTATGAATACTTCTGAATATTTTTGAATAATTATTACACATATTCCATAATAATACTTCATAATACTTCTGAATGAATATTACAACAAGAATGTCTTAAGACAAAAAAAAAATACGAATGTATTTTGTTAATAAAATACAAAAAGAAAATATTAATATAACATGATACAATAAAATTATTAAAAATTCCAATATTATAAATATATAAAAGATATAAATATAAATTTATTTAATAGTGACTTGTGGTTTTTTTTCTAAACAAATGTGACAAGCATAGGCCGCGAACCCTAACGGCTTGGCGGTGACTCCGGCGCTTACTCACAGTTTCATTTATTGTGGTGATGCATTCTATATTAGTGTATATCTCTTTTAAACCCCTTTTAAAATATGTTTTATTTTTTTAATACACAATAAATTTTCTAATATGTAAAGATGTAAGCCATTACGCATAGTGTTTATTATTGTTACTCACAATCTTTCTTTATCTCTTTACTCATAGTGTTTATAATTATTGTCATCATTTTAATATTTTTTCTTAATTTAATTTGATATCTAAAAATTATCATCAATTCATCAATCTATTTTATAGTTAATTTGAAGTTTTAACATTAAACTTACTCATATGATGAGTTGCAAATGATTTTCTTAATAATTCTAAATACTTATGAATATTTATGAATGAATATTATATATTTCATAGTAATACTTCTTAATATTTATGCATACTTTGAATGAATATTATATATTCCATAGTAATACTTTTGAAAACTTATCAATACTTCTGAGTGAGTATTACATATTCCATAATAATATTTCAGAATACTTCTCAATGGATATTACATTACAAATTTTTCTGATATGTAAAGATGTAACCATTATACATAGTGTTGTTTATTATTGTTACTCAGCATCTTTCATTATCTCTTTACACATAGTGTTTATCATTATTTTCATCATTTTCATCTTTTTTTCTTAATTTGATTCATATCTAAAAACTATCACCATTCTGTTTTTTAGTTAAATTGAAGTTTGAAGAGCAAACTTACACGAGCTGCAAGTGATATGATGAGCTGCAAAGGGATCAATTAGTGTAAGCACTATTGCATTATTTACATTTACATTGTTCATTTCTTTATTTTATCTTAATTCATTCACATGGAGTAGTATAAATAGCTCCAATGTTAATCTTAATAATCATTCACATTATCATTCTCTCTTGCTCCACTCTATTCTATTTCAATTTTCACTCCAATTCTACCACCACTCTTTTTCTACTCTCTAACCTTAAAAAGGAAAATGCATTTCTACATTAACCAATTCTTTTTTGCATGTTGTTTGGCCATCCTTGTTGTATGATGTGTACCGGTTACCTCCCTTTAAACTGAGTTGTGCCGCTCAACCATCGTGTTAAGATAGAGACGTTGAGAGCTCATGACAGAGCTCGAAACTCAAAATTATTGCATGGCGCTGTCAGTTTCCCCGTCCAAGGCAACTCCATGTTTGGGTAGAGCCAATGATCTCTCCCATAAACTCTTTGATTTATAACTTTAGTTTCTTCTATTCCCACGTTATTCTCACAATCTTTTCTTTTTTTTCTTTCTCTTATGTTGTGTTGTATTGTTAGATAGAGAAATGAATTTTATTTATTTATGTTTAGAAGTTGATAATAATATTACATATTCAATTTATTCAAAAAAATATGAATTTAATTGCATTGAAGTGTTGTTTTGGCCAGAATAGTTTCATTGAATTTAATTTAATTTCACTAAATTTAATACTTCTGAATACTTACGAATACTTCTGAATAATTATTACACATAATCCATATAATACTTCATAATACTTCGGAATGAATATTACAACAAGAATGTCTTAAGACAAAAAAAAAAAAAACGAATGTCTTTTGTTAATAAAATACAAAAAGAAAATATTAATATCACATGATACAATAAAATTGTTAAAAATTCCAATATTATAAATATTTAAAAGATTTAAATATAAATTTATTTAATAGTGACTTGTGGTTTTTTCTTCTAAACAAAGGTGACTAGCATAGGCGGCGAACCCTAACGGCTTGGCGGTGACTCCGGCGCATACTCACAGTTTCATTTCCACGTAGGTCACGGAACATTGTGGTGATGTATTCCATATTAGTGTATATCTCTTTTAAACCCCTTTTAAAATATATTTTATTTTTTTAATACACAATAAATTTTCTAATATGTAAAGATGTAAGCCATTCAACATAGTGTTTATTATTGTTACTCACAATCTTTCTTTATCTCTTTACACATAGTGTTTATAATTATTGTCATCAATTTAATATTTTTTCTTAATTTAATTTCATATCTAAAAATTATCATCAATTCATCAATGTATTTTATAGTTAATTTGAAGTTTTAACATTAAACTTACTCATAGGATGAGTTGCAAAGTGAAAGGTGAGGGGTCAATTAGTGTAAGCACTGCATTATTTTCATTTTCATTGTTCTGAATACTTCTGAATATTGCTGAATCCTTGTGAATTAAGTGATTTTCTTAATAATTCTAAATACTTATGAATATTTATGAATGAATATTATATATTTCATAGTAATACTTCTTAATATTTATGCATAATTTGAATGAATATTATATATTACATAGTAATACTTTTGAATACTTATCAATACTTCTGAGTGGGTATTACATATTCCATAATAATGTTTCAGAATACTTCTGAATGAATATTACATTACAAATTTTTCTGATATGTAAAGATGTAACCATTATACATAGTGTTGTTTATTATTGTTACTCAGCATCTTTCATTATCTCTTTACACATAGTGTTTATCATTATTGTCATCATTTTCATCTTTTTTTTCTTAATTTGATTCATTTCTAAAAACTATCATCATTCTATTTTTTAGTTAAATTAAAGTTTGAAGAGCAAACTTACACGAGCTGCAAGTGATATGATGAGCTGCAAAGGAATCAATTAGTGTAAGCACTACTGCATTATTTACATGTACATTGTTCATTTCTTTATTTTATCTTAATTCATTCACATGGAGTAGTATAAATTAGTGTGAACACTGCATTATTTTACATGTTGTTCGTCAATCTGTTTTATAGTTAATTTGAAGTTTGAACATCAAACTTACTGATAAGATGAGTTGCAAAGTGAAACGTGAGGGATCAATTAGTGTGATCACTGCATTATTTATATTTTCATTGTTCTGAATACTTCTGAATATTTCTTAATACTTTTGAATGAGAGGATTTTCTGAATACTTCTAAATACTTATGAATACTTATGAATGAATATTATATATTTCATAGTAATACTTCTGAATATTTCGGCAAACTTTGAATGAATATTATATATTTCATAGTAATACTTCTGAATATTTCTGCATACTTTGAATGAATATTAAATATTTCATAGTAATACTTCTGAATACATCTGAATAAGTATTACATATTCCATAATAATACTTAAGAATACTTCTGAAGGAATATTAAATCTAAATGACAACTCCATGTTTGGGTAGATCCAATGATCTCTCCCATAAATTCTTTGATTTAAAACTTTAGTTTCTTCTATTCCCACGTTATTCTCACATTCTTTTCTTTTTTTTCTTTCTCTTATGATGTGTTGTATAGTTAGATAGGGAAATGAATTTTATTTATTTATTTTTAGATGTTGATAATAATATTACATATTCAATTTATTCAAAAAAAATATGAATTTAATTGCATTGAAGTGTTGTTTTGGCCATAATAGTTTCATTGAATTTAATTTAATTTCACTAAATTTAATTTCATTGAAGCTGGCCAGAATAGTTTCATTGAATTTAATTTCACTGAATTTAATTTCATTGAAGCTGGCCAGAATAGTACTGAGATTTCTGTGTCCGTTTAGTTTAGCTGACTTGCTCGGGATATCCTCGCATCATTCCGGTATTTAATTGATGGCTTTTTTTTTTCAGTATGTGCACAACAATAGTCAAGCTCAGATCTCCACCAAGGGAATATACTGTGTTGATTGATACATGAAGCGACCTTCTCTGGGTTAGTTGCAATCAATGTGATAATTGCCCTCGATCTAATGAAGTTGGGGTAAGGAGTTTCAATTTTCATAATTTCTTTTTTACTATGCATACTTAATTGTAGTACTATTTATGATGTGGTACTTGTTTTGTTGCATTGGGAACCAATATTTTTATTTGAAGCTTAATATTTGCAGTTTAAGTTCAATTTCTTTGACACGATAGATTCATCCACGACTGCGATGATTTATTGCTAGGACCGTCTATGCCCTTTCGGGGTTCAAGGTGTGGGTGTTCGATGCCTTCCTCCTGTTAAACAGTGCACATACACCTATGGGTATCAAGATAATAGTACTACCTCGGGTGTTTATGTCACTGATGAAATGCATTTTGACATGATCATCGGGCAACCTTCTCCTTCAAGTGTTAACTCTTCAGCCATTGTCTCTTTTGGGTGAGAAACCGTTATGCTTATTTATTTTGGACAATTATAAATTTGTGTGTATGTTGGAACATATATAAATTATACTTGGATTGGCGGGTCAAGGGAGCTTATGCTAAAAGACTATAGGACTCAATTATAGATAATTTCGGAATGGGGAGTGTTGGGGGGAGTTAAATTGGTCATGCAAGTTTTGTCAATAGGTTAATTTTTTAATAAATTGAAGAATTGGTAAATAGTGTTTATTATTATTGTCACCATTTTCATCTCTTTTTCTTAATTTGATTTCATATCTAAAAGCTATCATCCATTCATCAATCAGTTTTTTAGTAAATTTCAAGTTTGAAGAACAAATTTACTGATATGATGAGCTGCAAAGTGAAAGGTGATGGATCAGTTAGTGTGAGCACTACATTATTTATATTTTCATAGTTCTGAATATTTATGAATACTTCTAAATGAAAGGATTTTCTTAATACTTCTTAATACTTATGATTACTTATGAATGAATATTATATTCTATAGTAATAATTATGAATATTTCTGCATACTTTGAATGAATATTATATATTCCATAGTAATACTTTTGAATACTTATGAATACTTCTGAATAAATATTATATATTCTATAATAATACTTCAGAATACTTCTGGTTGAATATTACAACAAGAATGTCTTAAGAAAAAAAAAATACGAATGTCTGTTGTCAATAAAATACAAAAAGAAAATATTAACATCACATGGTATAGTAAAATTGTTAAAAATTCCAATATTATAAATATTAAAAAGATATAAATATAAATTTATTTATTAGTGACCTATTATTTCTTCTTCTAAACATGGGTGACCAGCATATGCGGCGAACCATAAAGGCTTGGCAGCGACTTCGACTGATACTCACAGTTCCACTTCCACGCATTAGGTTACGGAACACCGAGGCGATGCATGCTATATTTGTCTCTATCTCTCTTAAACCTCTTTTAAAATGTGTTTTATGTTTTTAATACAAAACAAATTTTCTAATATGTAAAGATGTGAGCCATTACACAAAATTACTGATATGATGAGGTGCAATGTGAAAGGTGATGGATCAGTTAGTGTGAGCATTGCATTATTTACATTTTCATGGTTCTGAATATTTCTGAATACTTCTAAACGACAGGATTTTCTAAATACTTATTAATACTTATGAATTTATATTATACATTCCATAGTAATACTTTTGAATATTTCTGAATACTTTGAAGGAATATTATATATTGCATAGTAATAATTCTAAATACTTCTGAATGAATATTATATATTCAATTTATCTAAAAAATATTATGTAATTTCATTTTATTTTTATGGAGATAGAGGGAGTGAGATTTCATTAATAATTGATGGCTTTTTATTTTGTTCAGGATGTATAAAACTATATTCAAGTTGGGATCTCCACCAAGGGAATATACTATGTAAAGATGTGATCTATACATTATGAATTTATAAACTGGTAAAGTTTTGGTGAAAGAAACATTTAATTAAAGACAATTGGAAATGGTAGTAAGTAGTGTGCTTTGAAAGAATTATTTGTAGGCATTGGTGATTGCATTTGTAAAAACTTTAAGTGTATGAATTAGTAAGATCGTTTGGCGGAGAAAAAGAAAGTAAGAAATTGCTACATAATTTATTACTCCAAAATCATTTTTGCTGTCATGGAACTACAATCATGATTAGCAGTGCATCGAGTTGTTCTTGTGGATTAGGGGCATAGTGCATTTCATGTATATTTTATATAAAGGTATATACTAACAGTACCTTGAGGTAGTATTGTTATTTTTGTTGGATGATTTGTTTTGGCAAAAATTATGTTGTTATATTTTGAAGATTTAGAGTAGAGCTTGTGTTTTGTAAATTTTGACTTTTTAAAAATGATAATTAAATATGGATTTTGTTTTGAAATAAAGCTTTATTGAAGTGTTGTTTTTGCAACAGGTGTGGTACCCATCTAGGTGGAGGATTGATTGAGACACCATTAGCATTTGATGGAATCTTTGGGTTTGGCCCTGGTCCTCTGTTTGTTGTGTCTCAATTGTCAACATGTGAAATAATACCGAATTCTTTTTCTCATTGCTCGAAAAGATATGGCAATGGGGAAGGCATTCTAGCTTTTGGTGCGATTGTGGAGTCAAGTATTGTTTATAGTCCACTTGTTCCATTAAAGTATGTTCTCTTCTGTACTGTTTTTCTAATTTTATTTCCCTAGATTTTAATTTGTCACTACATCACAATTTCACTAAACGCATTGCAATAGAAAATGAAAAACGCATTGATTGAGTGTTAAAAAAATGGTTGGATTCTCATAATCATCCTTCAAAATGATTTCTAATAGATATTTAAATTTATCGTTTGTTTTCCATTTGTCACAACAATCCAATTTCCAAAAAGAAGTCAGTAATACTATGCTATGACCTTTGTAATTCTGATGATAACAATTGATTTTATCCAAGTATTGTCTTATTTTTTTGCAGATCTTGTCCTCAAAGATAAGATCATTGTCTACGATTTAGCTAATCAGCAAATAGGATGGATGAATTACAATTGTAAGTTCACCCCTTGAACTTTTATTTCCTACAAGAAGTATTTAGTCTTTCTCTTTGTCTTAAAAGTGAAAACTTGTTTTAGGTTCTATGTTTGTTAATGTCAATGTGACCTTGAGCAAAGACAAGAACAATAATTCTAAAGCAAAGCATTCTAGTTCCATCATCAACTCAGAGTTCCATCATCACCTGTAACTATTGTGGTTTTTTTTATGCACACAATATAATGTTCACAGAGTTACCACTTTTGTAATTTAATTTCAATATTCAATCTATGTAATATTCATATCTTCAAAATCTATAAGTTACATGTGTGTCTTCAATTATGATGTTGTATATATGGTTGTTGTTTTCTACTAAGTTAATGGGTACTTTGCATTACACCTTATGTCTAGTACTAGTTATCTCTTGCCCAACCTAGTAATTTGCATAAGCTTTAAGCTTCACTGTTTCACGATTTTAGCTTGTTGCAACTTCAGTGGCAAAATTCGATAGACATTGGGAATCTTTCACTTTCATAGCTATATTTCTTGTAAGAAGCATTGTTATCTTAACACTTAAAATAAATTAATTATTTCAAGTAACTATTATTTTTTTCTGCTTGTCTATTTTAATCCACTCATATTTTTGATTGACTATTCAATTTAGCATGGACAATGTCTAAATGTGTTTCAATTGTTGTTTCAAAAATATTTGATATGATAAAGTAAAGCAAATGTGTGTTTACTTATTAAGGTGCAGTGAGCATATACAACTTTATGTGTTACTGTCTGAATTGCACAGCTCGCGTTAGAGTAGATAAATAAATTTAGTGTTTATATACAATATATTAAGTTGGTGTAAATTAATTTGATAGGAGTAGGAGTAATTTTTATGCACCAGCAGATTAATAACACTAAATAGAGATTTAATTGAATATGATTTGATCGATTGTGATTTGATTGAACGAATATGTAATGTATGTAATAAATCTAATGTTTATAAACAAAATAATAATAAAGATGAATCGCTAACATGTTAAGGATACACGTCAAAAATTCTACAAATAATATATGTATATAAAAGTAGAATGTATAATTTTTATATTTAATATACTAACATGTGTAAGAGGGTCAATTTTTGTATGTAATATACTAACAATTTTTGTATTTATATTTTATACTCTAAATTTTTGAGAAGGTGAATTTTTATATGGTGTCAAATACATATATCTAATAAGAAAGCACTCTATTCTATTATGTAAGAGCGAGTTACGTGAGAAATGAATCTCCACGATTGTTCTCGACGATTTAACTTCATATTTCATCTTTTAATCTTTGTAATCTCGTTTGCTTCCACCAACACTAGTATATAATTTTCTCAAGTAGTTTACATTATTCTATGGTTGTCCAAGGTGCTACTTTAACTCTTCCATGAATTTAGAATCTCAAATCAAAGACTAGTGGTTATCGTAAATAATTCATGGCATTGAGATTAAAATAAAAAATTGATGTTTAATGCTAATATTCATATATCTCTTGTTATCAATTATAAAGGGCAGTATAACATTATATAAAAGAGGTAAAGTACTGTTGGTTGAGAAGAGCAGATTGATATTCTTCTAGAAGACGGAAATACTAGTGACAAAAATGCGAGTAAAAATTAATCGAAGGGTGTGTAAAACAAATGGGGAGTACGGCTACGTAACGAATCCGGAGATTTTGGATGACACGTGCGAGTCATGAATTTTTTTGTCATATATATACAATAAACATTAAAAAAGTTTATATCAAACTAAAACTAAAACAAAAACAAAATTGCAATAAAATTAGTTATACATGTATTTATTAACTAGAAGTAATAACATCCAGCACAAACAATATCATTCAACATGTTAATCTTTAAATATCACCCTCCTAATATTGTTACTGCAAAATCATTATTATTGTGAAATTGTAAATCGCATAAAAGATACTATTCATTTTTATTTCAAAAAAATTCTCTCAACAGATGCAATAATAATTAGGATTGTTAATATTATTCTATAAATTATACATATATTAACAAAATAATGAAATATTTTAATATTACAATTGCTTGTTGATAATATTAGATAGAATAATATATGTTATATTGTGGTTTAGTCATGGAATTATGCATAATTAAATTAACTGTTTGTTGTTTTAAGCAATTTGATATTTAGAATTAAATGTCAAGATTACCTTTATGAATTTAATTAAATAGGGATTAGTCATAATATTTTTAATTATACAAAATTATATATTAAGTGTTTAAGATCACATTTATATATTAAACGTTTTATTTTTTAAGAATTTAGTTTTGTGGATATAAATAATTATGGTGAAATATCAATATATATTTTTAATTTACCTATAGGAATTAGGAATTAGTAAAAGGAATATATTTTGATAGTTTTATCTTTAAGCTAAATATGAATCAAATTGAATAAGATTTTAGTCTACAAGTCAGTTTTATGTAAGTAGATTCATAATTTGAAAAAGTAAAATATTAAATTTGTTTAGCTGTCTCAAATTTTATTATTATTAAGCATGTATTTTTAATTTATGCAATTATTCTACTCATGAGTTATTTATTTATTTTAAGTTTGAGATTATCAAAATGATCGGTGAAAACTATAGGGCGTGGAAGGATATAATTTATCTTCATTTAGGATGAATGAATATTGATTCTACATTTAAGAAAGACGAACCACATCTTCTTACTAAAACTAACATTTTGAATGATGTTGATCATTATGAGATATGGAAGTGATCTAATTGTCTCATTGTGATGTTCATAAAGACCAACATCTAGTCTTTGTGGTTATGTTGTTTAGTATGATGATGTATGAGCATGAATTTATAGATGAGCAATTTGAAATATTTGATAAGGCAGGTGTTAGGACCTTAATTAATTATCATGTTCCCAACTATATATTATCATTCTAAAAGATGTGCGTGAACAGTTCATGTGAATAAATGACGTTGCAATTTAACTAAAACCTCTCTTGAGGTTGAAATGTTTGATTCTTTAAATAAATTGTACATCATATCTCTCGTTCGAACGAAATACTGTAGTTATATGTGAATTTCTGATAATTTATTTACCATATGATTACAAACTAGAAAAAATATCTCTTTCCCTTCTATTTCTACTTCTTTCCATTAAAATTCATCTCCACTCTTTGAACTAAACTTGTATTGTAATTTTGCTTTTTTTTTTTATGCAAAAAGTCTAATAATGTTATGCACAAGAACTCAATCGAATTTTTTAATGGGAAGCTAGTGATAAATGCTGAAAAAGAAATGAAAAAAAAAATAAAAGCTTTTCATTATCACTAATAAAATCTTAGTCTTGTCACATTAAAGGGCAAATTTGGCATTGATTGTATTTCTTGAAAAGGCCCGAAACGCTACTACCCTCGTAGGCCGTAGCATTACATCACCGTCATTATTTCATTTTCAATTCCTACCCTCCCCACACTCTCAGAAAATCAATATAGCTACAGAAAAACTTCAATGCTATTGAATTGTATTCATGGTGATGCTGAAAATCACTCTTCGGGTAATCTGAATCCTGAAATTTAACTCAAATCGTTCAAAAAAGGAAAAATGTGAGGTAAATACTTTGTAATTTTATTTTGTAACTCTTTTTTTTTTTTATCAATTGGAAATAATAATAATAATAATAATAATAATAATAATAATAATAATAATAATAACAATAACAACAACTTCCATTATCCACAAGACTAAATATTTAAGAAAAAAAAAATGTGCAAGGAAATTATTCGCAATTAATATACCTATTTCTCTAGAATATTAAATTTGTAATTCACTAACTCGATTCATTTTGAAAATTGTAATGTTTTTTTTTTTGCAAACTATTTTGAATTTTATCAAAGTTAAATTAGAATTGGAAGGTGATATCCTCGAGAATATCTTGCATCAGATTGCAGATATTTACAACCGGATAGATATTTTTGCAAGCAACTAGAAGTAGAAGCATTGAAGTAAATTACTATGATTTGTGGATTCGCGTGATTCCCGGTTTTCTCTACGTCATCATGAAAAGAGCCTCAACTACGAATCGTACAATCATTCCACACTATATGTTAAAATAAATAAAAAATTAAGGTTATTTTTTAGTTTTCTAAATTATTTTTAGGTTTTTATTTCTGTTAAATTTTATTTGTTTTATTTTTAATTTATTAGGTTACTAAAATTTAGACATTTTGATTTTTAAGTTGTTTGCATTATATTTTAGTCCTTTAACTTATAAATATTAAATATTTTGATCTTTAATTTTTAAAAATAAATATTTTGGTCACTTAAATTACAATAAATATTTTTTAATTTAAGAGATTAAAATGTTTAATATTTATGATTTAAAAGATTAAAATGAAACGAAAAATAATTTGAGAGATCAAAATATCTAAGGTATGTAACTTAATTGATCAAAATATCTAATTTTGAATTTATATTTAGAATATTATAATAATCTTTTCTATAAAAATTTACAATATTTAATAAATATGATTAAATATAACTTATATTAAATTTTTATATGAGAGATTCTCGTAATGTTGTAAACATGCATACAAAAAATGATTTAAAAATTTAGACTATACATATGAGTTTACTTAAAAGCAAGAATCAAAATTGTTGGTGAAAAATATTTGTAAGACAATTATTTGAAGAAAGAGTTTAAATGAAAAATAAAATGTGATATATTAATAAAGATTAAATACTTACTTAAAAAAAACACTCAACAGTACAATAAATCAAAAGAAAGAAAGTGGATGTGCATTGTAAATGTATTCCATCAAATCACTCTACTTTTATGATAATATATTCGAAAATAAATAACTTCAATTATATGTTAGTGTGAAATTATTTTACACTAACATGGCACGTTCATTAAACTCAAAATAAAAAATATATATTATAAATATATATATATATATATTCATTTATTTTTGGGTTAAATAAGTTTGTAATCTCTATAAAATTTCTACCGTTCAATTTTATTCCCGTAAAATAAAAATGTATTTGGTTTAAATATATTTTTGCTCTCTGCAAATTTACTTTAACCCTCGTAAGTGTTTTGGTTTGGATTTAATCCTCTGTAAATTTAGAGACGATCGATTTTGATGTCTAACGTCAAATCAACATTAAAAGAATGAAGAAATTTCCAAAAAAACAAAAAGAAAATCCTAAACCCTTATTTCAATTTTTATTCTTATTTTTTTATAAAATAAACTTAATTATTAAATGATCACTAAATAAACTTATTACTCAATAATACAAAACACTGTAATTTTTAATATATCATAAATGATGATATGTTGGTGTGTATTTATAGGCTCACGTATGATGACAGTTTATCAGCTTTTTTTTATGGACCAAAGTCGACCGTCTCTGATTTTACAGAGACTAAATCCAAACAAAAAATCTTACAAGGACACAAATCAAAAAATTGTACAATTTTAATCTCTTCTATTAAGTTAACATATATTTCTGAATGAATTTTTATAGACTTGCGTATAACATTATAAAAAGTTTATCCACAAAAAATTAGTTCAAAATTCGATTTATAGGTCCATATTTTCATTACTTTTATCTAATTGAACGCAAGTCACAATATGTGTCATCCTTGTAATGTTGAATTATTTATTTTTTTGATCCCATAATAGACACGTAAGACCAATTGACCAAATATCACATATTGAAACATTCTATCATGACCATATGTTTCCACGGTACCACTTTATCGAGTGACCCAAGACATAACTCTTGTTACATAGGAGAAACAAATCATATCTACATCTTTCACATCCATCCACATTGTTTATTGCAAGCTCAAAAACCACATTTATGGTTGTCCTATTACAGACAATTTTTGATGACCTTAAACTCTACAACTTCCTATGTAGAGATCGTAGTGACTTCAAGTCGAAAGATTACTCTCTATGATTGCATGAGATTTGCTAATGATATTTACACAATAATTATGTAACATTCTCATGGTGGGCCAATTCGGTATATTATAATATTTTTAATTAATAATATAATAAATGATGTCTTGTACATATAATCAAAAATAGATATATGACTTAAATTTATGATACGAATAATAATCTATATAAAATACATTGAAATTAGGGCTTAAACCAACACTTTTGATTATTATAACTTGTGATTTCATTGGCGAATAGTGGATTAAATCCTTCAGTGTGAAGGAATTGGACGTAATTATCGTGTTAATAGTGAACTAGGATAAATTGACTTGTAAGTTCTTTCCTTATCTTTTGACTAATTGTTTTACTCATTCTTGTTTTCAACATCTCAAGTTTTTTAAATTAAGTTTTTAAAGCAAAACATAATTCAACCCTTCCTAAATTATTTTTCTCTCTACAAAAAAGTGGCTGGCTTTATTCAAAATGGGAAATGGTATATTCCTAGCATATTCATAAACAAGACCCCTAACATTTGAAGTGAGATTCTGCTAATGGTGATCCCTACAACTTCTTTCCTAAATTATTTGGTATGTGACATATTCACAAATTGTAAAACTTCCTTTAGGGATGTTTTTTTTTAGCAATGATGTCCCTCTTCAACAATATTCTTGAGGGAAATATATTTGGTCTTCCATCACTCCCGTACCCGTCTTTGCTACTTTTGCGTGTCTTAAGCAAGGTTGTGGCTCTCAATGATATTCATGAAAAAATAATTTATATTGGTATTTTATTATATCCTTTGTGATCATGCTTATGACAATTACCTTTTTTTTTACTGCTTTTTTGCTTAGAGCATTTGGTGTTCTTGGTTTTCATTCTAATCCTTATTCAGCTAATTCTCTGTTCATTATTTGCAATCATGCATAGAGCCTTCAATGAAAATATATTTCCTTATCTCTTATTATTTATATTGTTTGGATGATTAGAATCTAGTTAGGTTTGATAATAAAGTCATATTTCTTGGCCATGTGATTAACATTATTAGGGGTGTGGTTTCCTTATCTACAAATAATTCAAAATGTTGCATCGATTCTTCTATAATGGAATTTGGTATTCTCAAGTATTTTAATGTTAATTGAAATACTCTTCTTCCACGTCAAATCACTCAGGTTGATAGGTTGTTCCCTCTAGCTTTATGGGTTAAGTGCAATTTAGATGGTTCTAGTAGAGACTATTATGGTATTTCATCTTATGGTGGTTGATTACATGCATGATGATAAAAGCATTTTTCTTAGAGGGTATGCTCCAAATATTTGATTCAACATTGTTTCGTATTAGTTGGGTGCGACCATACATGCATTTCGTATAGCTCACGAAAAAATATGGAAAAATCTATGATTGTCCAAGCTTTCAGCAATGAGTCCCTGACTCCTTAAAGTATTCATAATAGGTGGATGAATTGGTTAACTATTATTAGAAACTTTCGGTTCTATATTACTCACATTTTTAACGATCGTAACCATTGTGTTAACAAAATGGAAAAGTTAAATTTTACTATTTTAATGATTTTGTGTGGTGGGACTATATGTCTCATTGTATTATGAATGACTTCCTTCACAATAAGTTAGGTCATCGTAATTTTTGTTTTTGTTAATTTCTTTGAGTCACTATTGGTTTATGTCTCCAACTATTTTTTTTTCCTTTCTCATTAATGATATTTTTTGGGTGTTCCAAATGATTGTTGATTTACTAAGGTGTCACTAATGTGTAAATGTAAGAACCTCCTAGTTAGTTTAGACTTAGCATTTTGAGTGATGTCAAAACTAGCTAGTCTAGATTATATGATGTGCATATGCCTCTGTTGATAGTCATTTTCAATCTCTTGCAAATGCTACTTGAATTAGAAAGAGTTCATCAAAAAGAATTAGCATGCATAAAACATTGTTGCATGTTGCTTTATCATGCATAAACTTCATAGCATGATCATATTACATTGACACACTTTAAAATACATCAAAAATATTTTCTAAGTAATCTTTAACATTGTAAATCGACTTACTAATGAGTCAACTTATGAAGTTTTTGATGCCTCAGAGCTATGAATCGGCTTACCTATCATGTGAGTTGACTCATCTCAAAACAAAGGGTTTTGTGAGTCAACTTACAAATGCATAATTGATTCCTAGTACTAAAGACTTCAAAAATTGATTTTCAAAATTCATGAAATTCAACTCACAAGCTTGTGAATCGACTTACTACACCTAGAAACTTAATTTTTTGGCAGTTATGATACTTAGAAAGTGGTTATTTCTTATGAGAAATATTATACTTTGGCCGATCTTTTTCATATATCATATATAAGCATTCAAAAACATCTTGAAACGAAAAAAAAAAATTTCACCCAGTCCATACACTAATGTATTCAAGATGATAACATATATTAAAAACTCATTCTTATTCAAGTCGTGTGTGCAATCAAGATTTGGCATGAAAAACAACATTGAAGGTGTATCGTTTGTTTAGGTGTCTATTTTAGACACATTTCATCAGTGGACTATCGATGCATGTAGAATGAAAGCGTTAAAAAAGATAGATCTTCGGGGTTCATAGAGTTTATGATTAAGTGTCTATCTTATATGTTTTGAAGTGGGATCTTCATCTTGAAGATAAGGGTTCATATTTTTTGGACGATTGTCTCAAAATTCTTATTCAAGAGCATTTAGGAAGAAATGTTTGGTGTGCATGTGTATGTTACAATTGTCAAAAGATCTTGTAAACTTTCAAAATTGAAAATTAAAAGAAGAACTAGTATAAATTGTCATGTGATTCTCTATTTTCCTAATAAGACCGCAAATGCACCAAAAATCTTGTACTTATTACTTCACTTCTCCTTGCAATCTAAACAAACAAAAAGGTAGTAAATTAGAACTAAAACCGACTTATAAGTATCAAATTAATCTATCAAACAAAGCTATAAAACAAATAAGTTCTAACTTATCAAATTCCCCCATGCTTGAATCATTGCTTGTCCTCAAGTAATTGTTTCAAGTAAAAGTTATGGACGAGCAAACACCATGAATAGAGAACTCAACATTCAATTCAAGTGTAGGCAATAAGAAAATTCTAAAACCAAAGGATAACCAACTTTGGTTCTAAATTAGTGACTTAGGCCCCTCTGAAAACATAATTTTCATCAACAAGACACTCAACTCTCAAATTCTCTTATTGTTTATGGATATTTTTCAAGGTTGTAACGGGGCTAAGGGACAATAGGTGAGAAATCCCAAAAAAATGATATTCAAAAGGCTATATCAAATTAAACATATGATTACAGATATCCTTTTTGAATAATCAAAACAAAAAGGTAGTAAAATAGAAGTAAAACCGAATTAAAAGTATCAAATTAACCTACCAAACAAAGCTATAAAAACTGATAAATTATAGTTTATCATTCCCCCACTCTATATTTTTTACATTTTACTATGTTAGTTAATTTTGTTATTATTGGTGTTTGGTGACAAATTTTCTATTTTATGGTGAAATTAACAGAAAGATTGTGAAATTAAACATTTATGTTTTTGAATCTTATCATGATTTCAATTGTTGAGGGACAATTATGTTTTATATTGTTTTTAACATGATAGATTTGATTCATTCATACCGAAAAATATGATTTATATGTTTTTCTATAGATTGTGATTTCATTAAGTGTTTAAGAGATCTTCAAACATTTGATTCAAATCTAAAAGTTTTAGAAACCTTCAATCAAACTTTATTTTCTTGTAAATATTGTCTATGTTTTTGTGTTAGTAGATTTTAATATCATTATTACTTACGAATACTAATTCTAATATGCATTTGTATTGGAGTCCAACACGTTTCAATATCTATTTTTCTGCTATGCTACTCAAAAAGTTTTCAATAGAGTTTTAAAAGTTTAAACTTGATTCAATCTCTCTTTTTTAAAGTTTGTTGCAAATTATTTGGTGAATAACACATAATTGAGATATCTGTTGGGAAAAATAGCATAAGTTAAAAAATTAAGACACAATCACAACACAAGAATATAACGTGGAAACTCCAAAACCGGAGAAAAAACCACGGCCGCTGCCTAAACCGGCAACCAGAGAATTAATACTATGTGAAAATTGTTACAACACATAGACTTCTCTCACTCACACCCCAGACACCCCAGTACAATCACACTCTTACAAAGCAAATATTTAAACTAAGTCAAATACAAGCTTAAAGTGCTATTGCTGACTGGTGCATTTGAAAACAAAGGACCAAAACCCAATATATAGCCTTGACCTTCTCCTTATTCTCCCACACTAAAGGATGTGGGACTTGCAATCAACCCCAACAATCTCCACCTTGATTTTAAGAGTTACAACTTCCGCTTCCATTGTCTTATCGACAATCATACTCCACCATCAAAAGTACACTTCACTTGGAACTAAACCATCCCAAGAATTTTCTCCACTTGGAACTAAACCATTCCAAGAATTTTCTCATGTCGAAACCTTGCTGAAATTAATGGTGCAACTCCCATGTTGGCTTCCAGGAAGTTCTTCAGCCATCGACACATCACCACACACCTTGCATCAATGCCAACCAATGCCCGTGTGTTGTTCTGAATCCGCTAGCAATAACTTGTCCTTTTTCATGGTATAGCGGAAATACCATAAGGACAAACTTTATCTTCTAGATGAGATCACCATCATCTCCCAAAACAAGGGAGACCTTGCCAGCACTTGTCTCAGAGTCTTTTCCAGATACTGCTCCACCTGGACAATTTCTCTTCACATGCCCAGGCTTGTCTCAGAGTCTTTTTCAGATACTGCTCCACCTGGACAATTTCTCTTCACATGCCCAGGCTTTCCACACTCC
>NC_021165.2:58235213-58242846 GCF_000331145.2 Cicer arietinum | reverse complement strand
TGTTGGGAAAAATAGCATAAGTTAAAAAGAATTAAGACACAATCACAACACAAGAATATAACGTGGAAACTCCAAAACCGGAGAAAAAACCACGGCCGCTGCCTAAACCGGCAACCAGAGAATTAATACTATGTGAAAATTGTTACAACACATAGACTTCTCTCACTCACACCCCAGACACCCCAGTACAATCACACTCTTACAAAGCAAATATTTAAACTAAGTCAAATACAAGCTTAAAGTGCTATTGCTGACTGGTGCATTTGAAAACAAAGGACCAAAACCCAATATATAGCCTTGGCCTTCTCCTTATTCTCCCACACTAAAGGATGTGGGACTTGCAATCAACCCCAACAATGTCAACAACCATTTTAAAAGTTCGGACTCTATTAAACCCTTGTAATATTAGAATGTATATCTCAATATGATAATCAACTTCACAAGATCTATGGGCATGCATGGAGTATGCACTACTGAGTATCGATTTTTTTTTAATAAACAATCAAATTGATCAATGAAATTTTAAAGTCAATCATTTTAATCCTAAAATTTATGAATAGACAAAAATATCCTTAATTTATAAGATATCAACCAATTTTGTTATTTTCTTAAATTCTTTTGTTACACTGCATAAACTATTATGTTAAGTGCCTAAGTGCCGTCCACATATCTATGTAAAATGGGTAGTTAAAAGATTAGAAATATGGTTGAAATAAGAAAGAAGATTAGAGATTTGGACTGGATGAAGAAAAAAATTAGGGATTTAATTTTTAATGAGTAAGAATTGAAGGCCTAAATAATTAAATCCTTCAATTTAATCTCTATGACAAATCACAAATATGGTTGCAATGTGGAGTGTCACATGCTAATACTCAGAATAGATGTCAGGATATTTTTCATTTATATTATCTTTTTATATAAAATTATTCATTATATTTTACGTTGAAATTTATATTAAAATATTTTACTTTTTCTTACCTTCATAATGTCAGAAGACAGAAATGCAACAATTGAATGATTTTTTCTCTCTTACATTTTAGGGATGCGACCATCTATTGTTATTGATTTATTTTATAAGAAATGATTAATTATTAATTTAATAATTAAAGAAAATCAAATTATATAAATATATTTAATGAAGAAAAAAAATACATCAAAGTTAATGCAGTTGGGTAGATATGTCAAAACAAGCGCTTTATATTATTTTAACAACTTTTTACTATTTTGAAGATAAATTAGCAGTTTCATTTTATTTTGTTACCTCTTATTTTTTTTATCCTATTTTATCACAACTATTTATTCTTACCTTCAAAGTTATATAAAAATAGTTGTAATAAAATAGGTGGAAAAAAATAAGAGAGAGTTGTTAATAGGAAAAAATGAAGTTACTAATTATATGCTTACATAATATGAGAGAATTGTTAAAATAATATAACACTTGTTTGTTTTGGTGCATCTACTCGATGTATATTTTTTTATTAATTGTATTTTGTTTGATTTGATTAATATAATTTGATTTTTTAATTAATTTTTATTTATTAAATTAACAAGTAATCATTTATTATAAAAAATGAAGAAAAAAAAAGGCAATAGATGATCGCATCTTGGAGATGTGATCTCCTATTGGAGCGTAAAAACAAATCTTATAGGTGGCCGAATCCCCGCTTTGCGACATCAAAGTCAAAAAAAAGTATGACATTTTAGTATATAAATTTGAATGTAGGTATAATTGAGAGTTTTGAATGAAAATATAATATAAATGAAAAATATTCATTTGCTCTCCCTATTTTTAATAATTTGTAAAATGGATCACTCTATTTTAAAATTCAACAATTTTAATTTTCTTTCTAATTTTTTAAACTAAAAAATATCATATGACATATTTTAAATAATTATTCAATAATTATTACTTTTAAATAACAACGTTAATCATCATTAAAATTTCTATTATTTATAACACGGTTCAATACTGAACTTAATTTGAAAAACTCTTATGTAGTCGTTGAATCTTGAACACAAAATTTAGACACATTTACAAAAACTAAAAAGGTAGAAAAGAAAATAAATTAAATAATTAATATATTTTGATATATGCATGTAAAAAATTTGTGTTAAAAAATACCCTAATTAACGTCCAAAGAACTTAGCACTTAATTTTATATATTTAGTTTCTGTTTAAAACTTCTCCAAGTGGTCCATCCTAATCCAATAAGAACAGTAATGGATGTCCACTTGAGTGAGTAAACAGCTTTGGCCAGCTGTAACTAGCCATAGTACCAACTCTATTTGCCATGCGCACCAAATCATCTTTCTTTATGTCCTTTTCTTGGTATTTGAATTCCATCCTGGCAAGCTTATGTGGCACGCTCTTCTATGATGTGTCCTTTTGTAATATGAAAAACGAGCTTGTTTACCAAGCCACTCAAATTTTTTTAAAATTTAATTCAAAATTATTTCACTATAAAAACTCAACAAGCCAATGAGTTTTTAGTAGCAGCTTCACTCTCTTCTCTTCTCGTTAATTTACAAATGTCTTCAAAAATGAGTTGGGCTTTTGGATTGGTTGTGTGT
Organism: Cicer arietinum; assembly: GCF_000331145.2. Taxonomy (NCBI): domain Eukaryota; kingdom Viridiplantae; phylum Streptophyta; class Magnoliopsida; order Fabales; family Fabaceae; genus Cicer; species Cicer arietinum. The sequence continues at coordinate 58,240,275 of NC_021165.2, read as the reverse complement.
CTTATGTTTGTGTTGGGTGTGTCTTTGTCTACTTCTTCCAAGTTTGATGAACTCTTCCAACCAAGTTGGGCCTTTGATCATTTTGTTTATGAAGGAGATCTCCTTAAACTCAAACTTGATAACTATTCTGGTAAAAATCCATCATTTTTCTTATTTTTAACAGCCTCATGCCTTATTTAATTTGTTTTTTAAACAATTTTTGGTAATGATATTGATTGACAAGAAAAAATATAAAAGCAATATTTTTAATATGAGGGTGTTTTTCTATTTATTTATTTAATGTTGCTAGTTATAACTTATACGTTATTTTTTAGTACTATGGCTAGTTATATGTTGTTTAAAGTTGTTTAATTAATAATTATGGCATGGACATTAATCAGGTGCTGGATTTGGATCCAAAAACAAGTATATGTTTGGGAAAGTATCCATCCAGCTTAAGCTTGTTGAAGGTGACTCTGCTGGAACTGTTACTGCTTTCTATGTAAGTGAACAGATTAAATAAAATAAAATATATTGTATGTTGTTTTTTATTTCTTTAAAAAGAGATTATAAATATTTTCATACATACTTCATGTAATTATAAAATTTTAAATTCGAATCTATAACAAAATATTCATCTTGATAATATTGTAATTTTTAGTTTATTGAACAAATATATTATGTATATATCAGCCTTTGTATTATTTAGCAATCAAATACTAAGGAAGTAAACATGTGAAATAAAATACAAACTAAAAGTGTATTTGAATACTTGATTTAATTAGTTTGAATTAGACAATAAATTAACTTTTCAAAAATACCTTTTCCTTATATTTTATTTTGTGACAAGCTTAAGAATATACTTTTGTAATATATATATATATATATATATATATATATATATTAAGTAATCTTAAAAAGTAATAATCTTAATTAAATATCTACTTTTTGATATGTCTATCTTTTATTCACTACTATTCACTCTTTACTTTAGTCATCAATGATAATGTTCTACCACTTGGACCCCTAATCAATAGTATGCAGTTCATTCAAGTGCTTGAAATTTTTCACATTTATATTTTAGTACCACAGTTATTATTATAGTGGCAGCTACCTCTGTCCCATGAATTACTTTACACCCAATTAATATTTTATTTTCTTACATTTGTTCCTACTTTCCAATCCATAAAGCACGGATCAATACTTTACTAGATTATTACCATGACATATTAAACTAATATTTTTCTGTGGTTGAATTGACTTTTTCACTTTAACATATCTCTTTTAATTATTGAGGGATCTAATTAACTCTGACATTAGTGATCATAAATGATTGTGATGTAGATGTCATCAGACGGTCCAAACCACAACGAGTTTGATTTTGAATTTCTAGGCAACAGCACAGGGGAACCTTATTCTGTGCAAACTAATGTGTATGTGAATGGAATTGGTAACCGTGAGCAGAGACTCGACCTTTGGTTCGATCCTACAAAGGAATTTCACTCTTACTCTATTTTCTGGAATCAACGACAAGTTGTGTAAGCACATTTTCTCTTTATGAATTACTTACGTATTTAGGTGCATTTGAGTCGAATTATTAATATTATGATATTTCTTATTTAAATGTTAACCAATAATTATGAATGTAACAAATTTTATGAGATTATTTAAAAAAAAATCAAATTATGTGAATAACAATTAAATTGTACAATACATGGTTAAAATGAATAGTAAAATTTTTCCAAATATATTAGACAAAAAATTAGTTGGATAACAAAAGTGAAAGGGAATGAAGAGTTTTGATCGGTCAGAAAAGGCTGAAAAGGATTAAAAAAAAAAAATTGTTTGCTTTATTTCCAGTGGTGGTTGAGCTATCATAGGCTTTGGTGTGATTGTGTTCCCCCGTGAGTCACTGAAAAACAAAATCCATGGAAAAGGTAATGGAATCTTGTAGTACAATTTATGATAATACTCCCAATTGGTTCATTGCTGAATACGAATGTACAGACACTGTTCTCTGTCCTTTGTTTCTGCCAATTGTTTTGGACATTTTAGCATTTTCTTCCTTTTCCCTTCATGGATCACTCAATAACCTCCAAAATTAATTGAGAATTATGATTTTAATCTCTACCAATGTTTTGAAATATTCTATAATTGGTCATTGTTGATTTATTGTGTAGTTCTTTGTTTTAAGCTTTTGTATATCCCTATAAAATAATCAAACATTTTCTAGTGTATCTTTTAAATCTATTTTTGGAAAAATCAAAATTGAGAAAGAGGTAGAAAATGGGTTTTGATATATGTTTCCAAGTTATTGTTTAGAATTGATTTTGCTTCAAAATTGTTGTAGCTTTTAAATTTGAACTTACTTTTTATGTGAACGTACAAAATATAAGTCACTTTATATTTTATTCACCTACATTTAACTTTAAAATATTCATTAAAAGCCAATTTTGTCATTGTAAAATCAAATACATACCCTCCTCTATGTGGATATATACATATAAGCAAAAAAAAACTTGAAAAAATTGAAGTACTTGTTTCATAAGTAGATAAATAAATCGTAAGTTTTAGAATATTGGGAAGTAGGGACCATAAAAACCATTTTAAAATATAGGTTACCCATATAAGTAGGGTACGAAAATATACACAATGTTCATTGATTAATAATTAATTCAATTAAGGATAATACTAGTACTCAAGTGTGTCTTATTTGTCTTAACCGATAAAAAGTTGTTCCAATCAAAATTGAACTTAGTTAAAATGTGTCTTTGTTAATTATAATTTTTGATGCAAATTATAGTCATATTTAATTTTATTTTAATTTTTGAATGATCAGATATTTAGTGGATGAAACACCAATAAGAGTACACACAAACATGGAACACAAAGGAATTCCTTTTCCAAAGGACCAACCAATGGGTGTATACAGCTCAATATGGAATGCAGATGATTGGGCCACACAAGGAGGAAGAGTGAAAACAGAGAAATTTCCGGTAGTTCAAAATACATACCGGAAATTTCAAAAACGAAATTTCCGGGAGGCAAACCGGAAATTTGAAAAATCCGGTAGTTGTAAATTCCTGGAAATTTTGTTTTTGAAATTTCCGGTATGTATTTTGAACTACCGGAAATTTCAATCCTCTTGAAATTTCCGGTACACTGTGTAATTTTTTTTTTTTTTTTTTTTAATTTTTGTTTTTTGAATTTTGTTAGTGAGGACCAGAGGAGGAAAATCTGACGGTGGTGATTATTCGCGAGTTCGGCCTCCTACACAATCAAATAGGAGAGCTGCTGTTGAAAAAAGGAGAAAGAGAAATGAGGAAAGGCAGGCGCCTCAGGACGAGCAGCCCCAGGATGAGCAGCCACAGCAAAATCTTATGTTTGATGCAGAACAGGATGAGCAGCCCCATGATGAGCAGCCTCAGCACGATCATGAGTTTTATGATGAATATGACCAGCAGCAGCAACATTTTGATGATGAACATGGTCAGCAGCACCAGCCTGATGAACCCATGTTTCTTGGAGGTCCTTATGATCTTTCTGTCCTTACAGATTATGAGCATCATATTGCAATTAATGTGTGGAATGGAGATGTTAGTAAATAATTTATTTTATTACATATTATAATATATTTGTAGTATAGGTTATTTTATTACACATTATAATTTATTTGTAGTATAAGATTATAATATATTTTTAATTGTGTTATTTTTAATTAAACAGGAAAGACGTGCCTTGAAAGTTGTTTCCAATGGCAAAAAGCAAGACAAATTTATTGATATTAGATATCATTTACCTGCTCAAATAGATCATTGGATTAATATATCTGGATTACGTCCTCTGAGAAGATGTAGTTTGCATATGATTGATGGTAACATGATATCTGCTTTTGCTGAGAGATGGCACGCAGAGACTAGTTCATTTCACCTGCCATTCGGTGAAATGACTATTACTCTTGACGACGTCAGGGGTCTTTTGAGCATCCCGTGTACTGGAGAGTTTTTCACACCTCCCGCAAATGTCAATGAAGATTTGGCAATTGCTGCTGCTGTTGAGTTGTTGGGGGTTACATATGATGAAGCTGTCACTGAGACTAGGACCAATAGAGGGGCTTCGTATAGTTTTGAGTGGTTGAAAGAGGTATTTTATAAGAAACTTCATGAAGGAAGATATGACTGTGCAGCTAGGACATATCTACTTCATTTGGTAGGATGTACCATTCTTGCGGATAAAAGTTTTACACTTGTATCTGCAAAATATCTCTTTCTGTTTTAAGATCTGGATAGTTGTGGTAAATGGGCATGGGGACCGGCTGCACTTGTTGTGCTATATGACTATCTTAGAGACAGTACATTGCCTGCAACCAAATAGATTGGAGGATATTTGTCTTTATTTCAGGTACTATTATATTTATTGTACTTATCATTATTTTTTTAATTATTTCATCACCTTAATAATTTTACTACATTTCAATTGGATTTATGAACATTTCCCCGATATTTGTAAACGGGATATGGATGAGCATATTTCCTCGATGCCACGGATGTTTCGTTGGACGGCAAAACAAACATCTGGGAATGTGGCATATTACAGGGCAAAGTTGGATGCTTTGAGGGATACGGATATTATCTGGGCACCAGATTACGATCAGAACGCTGTGACACGATTTCAGTCTGTGTCATTATTTACATGATACATTCGTTGGTGTTTCACGGTGGTTCCGTATTTACCTGAGAGGTGCATACGGCAGTTTGGGTATACTCAACACATTCCTCCTACACCACCGATGCTTGTTGCACGTGATGTCGACGTTGAATGGAGTATGTACCGGAATTCTGTACGATCACTTTGAATACGTCGCTAGAGTTATTATTATTATTATTCAGAGTTATTATTAGCGACGTATTCAGACTTATTTATTATTAGCGATTTATTATTCAGATTTATTAGCGATTTATTATTCAAAGTTATTAGCGATTTATTATTCAGAGTTATTATTATTCAGAGTTATTATTATTATTCAGAGTTATTATTAGCGACGTATTCAGACTTATTTATTATTAGCGATTTATTATTCAGA
>NC_021165.2:58232072-58234960 GCF_000331145.2 Cicer arietinum | reverse complement strand
TTATTCAGCGATTTATTCAGCGATTTATTATTCATCTGCCAATCATATCATTTAAAACAAAATACAACTCAAAAGTATCAATCATCTGCCAATCATATCATTTAAAACAAAATACAACTCAAAAGTATCAATCATCTGCCAAAGACATATAATCTGAATTATTTTCTAAATCTAAAGAACCCCAATGTTGTAGACGTCCTGCATAAGCGATAGCCCATGATGTAGACTCATCGCTACGATGCTTCTTCCAATGCCATGCAAGTGGTGGTAACGGACATGCAGATTTCAATTTAACTTGAACCCAATGATTTTCGTTAACAAAACCAATGCTGATAACACGATCACGTGACAAATCTCCATTATGTGCACCCCTCAATGGGAAAAAAGTCAAACAAAAAGTTTTTGCTAATGTAACAAGAACGAGATTATATTTTGTTGCTATCACGTAACCCATATCAGGAATGGTCATCCACTTCTCATTACCTTGGTTTTCCAACTCAGTTACAAGTAAAGACTCTGTCACTTCTTGCAAACGTTCCTTGAATAATGCAGCATATAAATCAGGTTTGGACTTAATCTCTGTATACAACTGCCGACGTATAATGCTCCAGTATTCTTCACCATAACCAAGTAAAGCAGCAATAGCACGATATCCACAGTTTCCATCTGCTTTAACATTAACTATGTCTTCAATATATGGATGAATTAAAGAAGGAAACTCGTGGAAATATTTTTTAACCTGGTGGGAGACTTGTTTGGATGCTTGATGGGAGACTTGTTTGGATACCTGCTGGGAGACTTGAGTATCAACATGCTCAAAGTATGATGGGTCGCGATATACGTCATATCCCTTCGGCTTATTGCCTTTTTTCTTAACACCACCTTTTGTTTTGATTTTATCCACTGGTGCACACATTGATGTTGTCTCCGGATATGCTATTTCACGCAACTTGCTCTTTAAAGCCCTTCTTCCAGCAATATTAAGTGTTTTCCATTTTTTCCAAATTATATCCATCTCCGATGTAATGTCCAACTCTGAATCATTTGTCAACTGGTCATTCTCTTGATCACTATTCAAGGTTAATTTCCTCCAATGTATATGAACAGCATCTAATGGGATTGGAACACCTTTCATCTTGTATCCTGCTAACTCACATGCACAAGGTAATCCATGAGTCTTTCTAAGTATACAACAACACACATCTTTGTCGTTACCGACATAACTGACTCTCTTGTATTCTTCAACAATATCACCTAAGGCTTTCTTGGATACCACCCAAGTCAATTTCTCAAAGAATGGATTGTTGTGTATATGCTCTTTGCGACCTTTACTTATCTCAAATGAACCTTTGATCTTAATAATTTGAAACTTCAACATGTCATTCATACCATTCCATGCCTTACAAAAATCTCCTTTACTGTGTTCCAAAAATCTCTTCAATGACCAATGAGCAGACTCAACCCTAATATTTAAACAAAAAAAATACAAAATGTGAAGTAATGATCATATATCATGCATAAATCATATATCATATATCATACAAAATGTGAAATTTTAATGACATACCTATTAGTCGTAGTATTTCCTAGATGCAATACTCGATTGGTCCATGCTTCAACAAATCTTTCCTTATGAGGATTCAACCATGTGTCTCTGACGTAGTCAAAGAAAATAATATTATCGACACATGCTTGCTCAAATACTTGCAAAAGTTCCTCGTACTCCTTCTCTTCAGAACAATAAACAATTTTCCTCCACAACTCAAGAATGGGTTCTTGCATGTCTTTCTTTAATATATACTGTTTGCATTTGGCTCCAACATTTTTGTTAATATGAAGTTGACAAAGTAAATTTGTTGAAGATGGAAATACAACTTTAATTGCATTCATTAAAGCCAGTTCTCTGTCAGTCACAATCACCTGAGGAAATGGCGTGTTTGAAAAAAACAACTCTTTTAACTTCTCCAATGCCCACCAAAAGTTGTCTTGACGTTCAGAATCCATATAAGCAAATGCAACATTAAATGTCAACCAAGTTGAAGTTACACCAACAATTTCAAACAACGGTAACCTATACTTGTTGGTTTTGTAGGTGCTATCCATGATCAATACAAGAGGGAACATGTTAAGCAAAGTTATGGAATCTGTGTGCGTCCAAAACATATCCCTCACAACGTTGGAGTCCTCATGAGTCCTACTCCAACAAGTATATTTCTCAGCTTCAAGTAACTTCAACAAATGTTGCATATCAGTTCTAGGTCCCATCAAATTCTTCCTGTATGTACTTCGTCGCTTGTAAATTTGATAGATACTAGTCACATTCTCCGTATCTCGATCTCTCAAAGATGACAAGATATGTCTCGGTGCAACGTGATACTTTGTCAACTCGTCAACATGTTTCTTATCTTCTTCTGTTAAGCGTCCCATAAATGCATTATTCTCAAAAGTAGCTACTAACTCATGGTTGTGAAGTCCACAGATTAAACTAATAATCCATCCTTCATCATTTTTCAGTGGTCTCGCTTTAAGTTTAAACGGACATCCACACTTTTTAGTTGAAGTACCTGTGTCATTTGTATTTGACTTATATTGTCCACCTCTATCACAACCAAGAATTACTTTTGTCTTTCTTCCTCTCTTTCCAGTCTCTACGTCTGATCGAGTAATGATAACTGCTACTCGATTTTGTCGACCTATCTCTCTTGCCCATGATATGACAGCTTCTCGTGACTCAAAAATTTGATCAGTTGTAAATGCTTCAGTTAAATCTATAAATACTGGTCGTGTGTTTTCCATCCCTAGTTCAAAAAAACAATTCAAATAAAATAACAAACAAATTAAAAGCATATTCAAAAAAAAAAAAAAAACAATTAAGTACCGGATTTTTT
>NC_021165.2:58199112-58231955 GCF_000331145.2 Cicer arietinum | reverse complement strand
AACTACCGGAAATTTCATTTTTCAAATTTCCGGTAACAATTATAACTACCGGAAATTTCGATGCAACTTACCGGAAATTTCAGCAAGGTCAGATTTTTGGGTAATTTTTTTTAACTGAGAGTAAATGAATTTTATGAATTTTTTAAAGATAAAATTGGATTTTCAACAATTTGGGGGGGTATAAGTTTAAATGGGGGGTACAATAGCCAATAGTCAGATTGGAGTCATGCACCTTTTATTGCAACATATAAAGCCTTTGAAATCAATGCTTGTGAGTGTCCAATGTCAGTGGCTGCAATGGATAATACAAAGGTGTAGTAGTAGTAGTGATGATAAGAAGTTTTGGTGGGATGAGCCTAATTTGTCTGTACTTAATTTGCATCAATCTCATCAGCTTATGTGGGTCAGGGCTAAACATATGGTTTATGATTATTGTAATGATGTTAGTAGGTTTCCAATTACTCCTCTTGAGTGTGTCCATCATCGTCATAACTAGTAGTGAATTAATGTTTTTAATTAAGGGAGTAAATGTTGTTAATTAGTTAAGGTAAAATTAAAGTTATGGAACATGTCTCTTGTGTTTCATATTATTGGCAAACTATAATGTGAATTACTTGGTGTTTTTCTACTTGTACAATGGAATTTCTACTTTTGTCGCAATTACAAGTACCTATAGGGAAAAAAAAATTGTCTTTTAATTGTTATTTTCTAAACACACATCTTATTAATTCTACTATTTTATTTTAAAAGATGAAAAGACAAATTACATACATTAATACATTAATGTATAAATGGCATTTTATAATATGAACACATAAAATTTACTTTACATTTTTCTCAATATAAGTTAAAAATAAGCATTTATAATTAGGGATCGAGGTACTATTTAGATAAGTGTATTCTTACATCAAATTATAGCAAATTTATCAATTGTTGAATATTACAAAATGATAGTTACAAGTTATAACATATAATTAGATGTTAAGATGTTATCTTGAATGACATTATTTAAGATTTGATAGATTGCGGCTACGAGAACAAAATGAGAGGTAAACGATCTCATAGTCTGATTTTTAAAATTAGGTTAATTGCTTAATAGGCATCATTTAAATAGCAGAAATAATTGAGAGCGTGAACTTCTTGTTGGATTTAAGATAATAGTTTAATCTACCATAATCTAACATAGAATAGAAGCTTCATCAATTGATTAGTGTTTAATACAAAAAAAAAGTATAATTTATATAATACAAATTTTCAATAATCAATTATTGTTGATCAATAATTTCATTAATTAAAGAATCTAACATAGAATAGAAGCTAAATAAGAGAGTTTTGAGATTTTTTTCATAGATAGAATTTGAAAATTAAACTCGATTAAGTCGATTTGTGAGAAATATTTAGACATTGAAATAAAAGAACCCATTAAAGTAATTTTAAATTGAAGTTTTGAATGTGTGATAGACTATCTCTATAGTATCTTAATGTATATTTAGATTTAAATTTTGAATGTTTGATGGAGTATCCTATATAATATTAACGAGTTAAACTTCAAACAAATATTAAATTAGTAAAATCTCTTTAATCAATGTACAAATTTGAAAAAAAATAGTTTTTACATTAAAGATGTCATCAATCTGTAAAGTCTAGTTAAACTAGTAAAAATGTCGAAACTATTAAATTAAATAGTACGTTTTGGGTTCGAACTCAGGACCTTGCATTTATAAGAGTTTCTTTGCTATTTCATATAAGAGAAGAAAAAAAAGTTCTATTTCCAAAACCATTTTTCAATTACTAGGAGAGAGAATTAGTTGATCTTTTAATTATTTATATCTAGTTAGGGTTATTTTGTGAAAATCTAATTAATACTTCTTGTAATTTGAAGAGAGTCTTATATAACAAGACAATTTTTTTTTTATAATAGAGTCATACATATTCAGATGGAAGTAATATTAAGTATTTTATCTTTAAATGAGTTTGTCTTTTTAAGTGTTTCATTAAATTACAAAATGTATTTATCTAAAATCAACTATTTAGCTCTTATATTGTTAGATTATATATTAAAGGTAGTTTAGTCTTTAAAAGTTTTAATGTTTATATGTTACTATTGCATGGTTTTGTGATGACTTTGCATTTTGTTGAACCCTAGTCTCTTGTTGTTCCCTCTTCGCTCTTCGTTACTTCTTAGAGTTAATATTATTAATATCATATATTATCAGTGAAATATTAATTATTTTATTATGCTAATATACCATTATTTACTAAATCTCAACTCATTTAACTATTCTAGTAAAAACAATTAATAACGGTATTTGAATGAATAAAATTTATTTATTTTGTTTAAATCAATATAAATTTTTTAAAAATTGTATATAACTCAAATGAGATATTTATAAATTTAACTGGAGAAATAATTTTTATATTTAGTAATTCAAGAACGCATCAAGAATATCCTTAAGATGAGTTTGATATTCTCTCTCTTTTTTGTTGTTGCAAGATCTAAAAAGTATTCCCTCTTTTACAATCAATTATAAGCAAAAGTATTTATTTTTAGATTTATAATGGGTGATAGTTACGTGCTTTTAATTATTTTTATTTCATATAAAGAGAAAATACAATTACTAACATACATCATTTATTATTAGGATCATCCGATAATATAAGGAATTAATACAAATATCTATTCATTAAAATAATGTTATTTTATATTAATTGATTTTTATTTGTATTTGTATTTTAGGTCAATAAAATATATATTTTTTCGTGTAATTGAGTTTAATAAAAGTACAATAGTTTCCAAAATACATCGAGTGAAATTTTATTATTTATTTTTAAATACTACAATTCATTTATCTCAAAATATAATTAAAAATTAATAAAAAAAATTTAATATATAATTTTAAAATGTAGATAAAATATATTTATTTATTTTAATTTTATATTTTGAGATGGAGTAATATAATATTCATTACTAATTAGTGAATGAAATTTATTCAGCAGTGAAGTGTCTTGCGTATTTCAATGACTTGGCATTTGCATTTTGCATCGATTGACTTGGCAATTGGTACCACAAGCTCACGGGTTGGATGGAAATTTCCGTTGGGGGACCAAAATAAATAGCATTTGATTGGGGAACAGATCATGGAGTATAGGTTTGTTTTCTTTTGGAGGCAATGAAAATTATTATATTAAATTAAACAGATTAAATAGAAGGTTGTGGGCCAAAATATTTAAGAATCAAGGACTTAGCTTTGTTGGGTAATGTTTTCCTCGTGCCTTGTAACAAAATTTTCCTTAATCTTACTGAATTCTTAGCAATTTGCATAATAATACCAAACGGGAGTACACATTCAAGGAATGATTAATTGTTTTATTGCTTCTGTGGATATTTGTCCTAGATATTGCAATGTATTAGACTTTTTTAATAATGCCACATTTGAAAAGGTTTGTACAAATCCAATAATCTTTTTTTAATGCATGAACTATAATAAGATTCGATTGATTGTCTTGCTTTACTAAAGCTTTATTAAATGGGAAGAAAACATTTTTATATTTCTTTATTATATATGTCATAGGCCTTTTGTTAAATATTTTTAAATAATTTTATATTATTTTGTCTTTTAATTATAATATGTTTATAAATAGTTTGTTTTAAAATATTATTTTAAGTATATTATACTATTTACTACAATTGCTTTTGGATAATAAATTTTTTAAAAATAATTAAAATAAAAAATTATTTTGAAAAACTCTTCATAAAAAATATTTTTGAAAGATACATTTTTTTAAAAAATATATGTAATTTTTATCATGTTAAAATCTCTAATAACAAATATCTAAGTTATTGTATGTTAAATATGCTTTTTTTAATCGATAACATATGAATCTAAAACAACTTTTAAATTTTTTAAATAAATTATCATAAAAATTATAAAGTCAAACTTACTTTCTAAAAATTTTAAACTAATAGGTCAATTATTTTCTTCCAATAATTTTTATTTTAACTCAATAAATTTGGTTCAACTGGTTTCTTAACTCTGAATTTGTCAAAAAAAAAAAATGCAATTTAATCTATACAAAATTGTAGAAATGGGTGAATAAATATAAATTGCAACATAACCATTCAAACAAAACTAGTTTCATAACCGATTTCTTTTACAGAAGTAGGGATTCAGAGATCAAATTGCAATTGATTAAAAAAATGGCTTTATTATTTTTTATAGAAAAAAAAGATGGCTTTATTAAAGCCTTAGTTTGGACGGCTTAACTTCCTAACTCTCAACAAGTATTAAATAAATTGGTTTTATCATCGAGTGAAAAAAATATTTAAATAAAATTGATTATAATAATTTTAATATTTGTCTAATTTTAAAAATGATTTTGTATCTTTGGAGTAATGATTTTTGTATCTTAAAAAACTTAAAAATAAATAAAATGTATGATATTAATTTTACTATTAAAAATATAATAGACCGTAATTTTGAGTTTGTGTTAGGCTTCATGTGCTAGATTCACACTTTATCAAGATATTTATTGTGCCTCCAAAATGATATGTGGAGTACGAACCTTGGCAACAAACATGTGAAACTTGAGATATAATTGGAGTTATTCTAATAATTAGAGTCATTTATTTGATCAACTCTTTGTCATTAAGATTGGACCCTTTCTATTGATATTGCTAAACTAGATATATAGGCTACGACAGTTTCAAGGGACAAGATAGTTATGGGCAATCTTTGATGAAGTATATGAAAAAATATATGATCGGTCATTTTTTTCAACTTTAATTATTAAATGGAGGGCCCTATTTTGTTAAAGAAAAACTTTTAATGTAAACTTTATCAAATTGAATTTTTATTTGGTGACTTTAATATATTTTATAATAAATTTAGTAATTAAAATTAATTGATAAAAATTATTTAGATGAAAGAAAATGGTTGGAAAAAAAGAAATAAATATAAAGTTATTGAGGGTAGGAAATTTAAAAAGTAGAGAATTTTAATTCAAATTTTATGTGAATTTATACACTTAGAAAGAGAAATAGATAAAACGTAATATGTTGATAATTTGATTAAAAAATAAAAAAAAAAATACAATAATACGTTGAATGAATCTTTAAAAATATAAAGGATACATATATCATTTTTATTGATTAAATGAGATCATGTGTTATACTTATACATAGTAAAATATTGAGGGAATTCAGCATTGTAGTCGTATTTAATGGTTTTGTACTCTTTATGTATCATAATGAATGCCAATTTTAAAAAGTATCTTGTATTGGATGTAATTTTTAGTTTTTAATGTTAAATGAATTATTTTTTAATTATATCTTCTAATTTAAAGTAACATGTATTTTTTTTCTTTGTTGAATATTTTGTATATAATTATTAAATTATTGTATTTCATTTTGTATTTATGATATAAACCATATTAATTATTAATGCGGTTAATTAATTTATTAAAAGTACTATTTTTTATTTTTATTTATAATTATTTATTAATATGTGTAAAATAAATAAAAGTCACATTTTATGTAGAAAAAACATATTATATATTACAGCTAAATAATCTAGCTTTATAAATTATATGTCACCCCTTTATAATAACTGTCAAATATACAAAACGAAAAGACGATTTTCTCAATAAGATCGTAATTTTTGTTATTAATGTAATTTTAATTGATTTTTTTCATTATACTACATAATTAATATTATGTTTATCATTTTTAAGTTATTAATCGTTATTTTGCATTTATGATGAATATATTGATGATCAATAAGGATAATTTAGTGGAATCATAATTTTTTAATTTCTTTTTTATCATATTTTCTTCTTAATAAATGTGAAATTTTCAAATACACTGTTATTTTGGAACAAAAGGAGTATAATTTTTTCTTTCAAATTTTTGTGTGTTAAATATATTTTAGTCATTCTAATTAAAATTCCATCCTTTTAATTTATTATCTGTTATATAGAAATACAACATTTAATCTTTACAATGCATGTTGTTTTAGTCCCTTTTAAAGTTAACATAAATTTTTGAATGAATTTTTGTAAATATATTTATAAAATTTAAAAAATTTATATTTAATTTACTATAAATTTTTGTAGAAGAGCTTTTTAAATTTACAATGTTCAAAACATGCTTAAAAAAAATTATTTAATTTTTTAAAATTCAAGGGCAATTAAATGTTATATTATAATTTTATAAAGACTAAAATTCAAAATTCAAAATTTAAAATTTTATAAAGATCAAAAACATATTTAATTTAAAATTTTATATAACCATTATCACGAATTCAACTAAATATTAAACAACTATCGTCTTTCTTAGGTGGTACACACACGCCTTTTAAAAGAAGTTAATAATATTAATAAAAAATATATTTGAAAAAAATTAATAAATACATCAAGTAATTTGAAAGATTGATTATATTTATGAATTTTTTTTTCTCAAATGGTGCTCATAATGGGGGACAAAAGTAGTATTTAAAAAAAAATAAGTATAACAATTTCCAATACAACTTATAGACTATTTTTGATAAAAAATAATTAAACAAAATTCCATCGGGTCTTTATTATAAGCAAAACAATTATTTTATGATTATTAAGAAATTTATTTAGATGCAATTAAATTTTTAAATTTCATATAAAATATAAGTTAAATTTACTAAATTGTGTCTTTTTAATGTCAAACAATCAACTATCTACATTAAACATTTTTAAATGAAATGAATAATATATTTAAAAAAAAAAAATTATTAAATGGTTCAAAAGTATTTATCTTTTGCTAGAATCAAGATTTGAAATATTTTTTTATATTGATAATAATATTAAGTAGAGTGTAACTTTAAAACACTTATTAACTAAATGTCTATCTAATATCAGTTTAAGACATCTCATTAGACTGAAAATATAAATTCATCCTTAAAATTTTGATAGATCATAAAATTTTGAGACAATTTAGTCAATATTTCTACTGCTCAAAATCACTAACATTCATTTTGAAATTTGAAAAATCTAATTTCACTTTAGCATGTATCTATTCTCACATTATCTCTCTATTTTTCCTCTATTTTTTTCTCACATTTAAATCAGATATACTTTTGTTTCTCCTTCCAAATCTATGTCTTCTTCTTCCTTCTCTTATTCTTCCTCTTCCTTTTCTACTCTCTTTGTCAAAGTTGAAGTCCATGAATTCGGAATGATATTTTTTTCACTATGGTGGTCAAGAAGTATGATTATAGTTTTTAAACAAATTAAACTACATTGTATCTTGTTTTCCACCAAAACCACTATGTTTTTCTTATATGGATTTGAGTCTATTTCTATTGATTTTAATTATTTTGCAATATGATTGTAGTTATTTTGAATTTTTCTTTCTATTTTACTTTAGATCTGTTGTACTTTATTGCAATTAATTAGATTCTTTGAACAATTAAAAGAACATTAATAAAACTTGATAACTTAAAATGTAAGAATAATGAAGTAAAAACAAGAAAACACCAAATATTAGTAATTTAATTTAAAGCAACGCTCCTACTTCTAAAGGACTAAATTCGACGTCAAAAATTCACTATGATTTAAGACAATTACAGTTATGAAAATTTGTGAACAATTCATCATCATTTCTTTGTTTCCCCTCATTAGTGTTTAATTTATCTCAATTTTCTCTATCCCAAAATATTATTGAATGAATAATTGCATGTGCAAGGATTTATATATTAGCCATTACGAGCTATTAGTCATGTCAATGACTATCTATAGTTGATTAAGTGAACACCTAAACGAAATTAGTTTGATTGTTCATATTAAAATTTTGGTTTTGTGACTTCTCATGAATTTTGATATATTTATGTTAGCATGTTTCTCACAAAATATTTATATTTATAATTTGAATGAAGTATATTTTTATAAAAAAAAAATAGTTAATTTGATTTTGTTTTACAAAAAGAAGTAAATAACATATCCTTAAAGTAGTTACAGATAAATAAACTAGTAAATAGCCAATCACATATTGATGAAGTAGTGATGAATGCAACATATCAGTGCCCAGTCCTGAAGCCCAAGAATTTCGAGCTTCTGCCATGCATACAACAACCTACTCTTAGGCCCACTATTATTAATAACCCAATATGAATTAATTAAAGAAGAGGAGTACATGTGAGAGAAAAAGAGGAATATACAAGGTAATACAAGTTAATCAAAATTAAATAGGAATTCACAAAGAGAGAAAAATTGAATCGCACATTAAACTAATAATGTACTCGTTGATTCAAGGTTAAAAAGAATGTGAATGGACAAGTTTAATTTAATATATAGTTTTAATTATACCAAAAGAAATAATACACACTAAAATACATAAATTCATTTTATTGTGGATTGTGCCCTCGTTTGTACCCAAAAACCTTTATATTTAATGTTATATTTAATTATAATTTTGGTCTTTATATTTTTAACAATTTACGGAATTGATTTTTTTTTTTAATTTTAAAAGTCAATAATTTTAATCATTTTTTAGATTTATAAATTAAAAAAACGACGATTTGACATATTTTAAATGATGTGGCATACGATTTTATTTTACAGAATCATCTAGATTTATTAATTATTCATATGTGATTAATTAAATTATAAAAATAAGAAATTTCCAAAGTTCAAAGTTAAGTTTTTTTAAAATTTATTGTGATTTTATGAGTATTAGTCTTTCTACATCATTGTATTATATGTCACATTATTTAAAATATTTTATATTATCATTTTTTGAATAAAAAATCAAAATGATGAAGTAAAGCTGTCAACATTTAAAATAGCGAGACCGATTTTGTAAATTGATGAAAATAATAAGATTAAAACTGCGATTAACCTTTTATTTTATTAAAAATTAAACTCACTTCATTTTCTCATACTTATTATATTAAAAATGATATATTAATTTTGTATCAATGATTATATA
Organism: Cicer arietinum; assembly: GCF_000331145.2. Lineage (NCBI taxonomy): Eukaryota > Viridiplantae > Streptophyta > Magnoliopsida > Fabales > Fabaceae > Cicer > Cicer arietinum. The sequence continues at coordinate 58,222,999 of NC_021165.2, read as the reverse complement.
TGAATTAACCCTTATAATTTATTTAATTTCTTATCATCTGTTTAAAGTTTTTTTAATTTTATATTTGATTATCTCGCAATATTTAAAAGCTTGTTAGCTTTTTTTTTATATAAAAAAAAAACATAAAATTAAACAACATAAATGAAGAAGTATGAATGGATTTAGGGAAAAAAAGTATGAATGAACCAACTCTTTTATAAATTTTGAAAAAATGGTAGTTGCTAAATCAACCCTAAAAAAACATGAGGAATTACTGGAAGGAGGTTTCGGTAGTGAAAATGCACTATATTATAGGAAACAATAATTTGGTAGTATTTTATTTTTATTTTTATATTGTGAACAAAATTGGAGATTGACCTCACCTAATTCATCATATTTTATTTCCTTTTAGTGAACAAATAAATTGATTTCTCAAATGGTAAATCTCGATTAAATTAACCATTAAATTATACAAATTAATAAATATATCATAAAATTATAAAATATCATTTAAATTAGTCTCTCAATAAAGAGTGGGTTAATATGTTGTTAGTACACCACTTAATAAAGTTTGTGTGGTTTTTTAATCTTTTTGTGGGGGGTTCATGTGTACTTAATATGTTGTTAGTACACCCCTTAATAAAGTTTGTGTGGTTTTTTAATCTTTTTGTGGGGGGTTCATGTGTACTGTAAAAATTCTTTAGATGTTTGAGAAAATCTAATGGTATTTGTAAGAGGAATATACCTCTCACTCCTTCAAACGACATAACTACATGGAAAAACTATTTTATCTTTCTTTTACTTGATAGTCAATTTTTTTTTAAGAATTTAAAAGAATATTAAAATTAGATAAATATGAAACTTCTTAAATGTAATTTTTTTCAACAATTTAAAAAAAAAATTACATGAATGTGAAACTTCCAAAATACAAGCTTTTTAAAAGTTTAAATAAAGTTCGAAACATTGAATTAATGTAAAACTTCTGAAATGTGAGTTTTTCAAAAATTTAAAAAAAAATCAAAACAATTTAGATGAATGTGAAATTTTCGAAATGCAATTTTTTCAAAAATAAAAAAAATAAATCGAAACTTTGGATGGATGTGAAACTTTCAAAATACAAGTTTTTCAAATATTTTAAAACAAAATTCAAATCTTTGGATGAATGTGAAACTTCTAAAATGCAATTTTTTTAAAAGTTTTAAATTTTTTTGAAATTTTAGATAGATATAAAACTTCCGATATGCCATTTTTTAATTTTTTTTTAAATTTTAAAAATTTGAACAAAGACGAAACTTTCAAAATTTATATATTTTGGAGAGTGGGAGATAAAGATAAGAAGGTGAGGATGTAAATTTCTCTATTTATAATTGAGTGATACAGAAATTAGGAATATAATTCTCATCTTCAACATAATCTCTGTATGGATCAATAATGTGTTTTTCAATTGGTAAAATGCATCGTGCAATTCTATAAGTTATTAATTGTACCAAATTGATTTTTTAAGTATTTCTTTTAACTAAATCTTTTAACCTCGCATAACATGTACACTGTTGACATTTATTTTAATTTTTTTACAAAATGCATTTGTGACCATTTTGTTGCTAATATCGACGTCATGTCATGTGTTTATATATGGTTACTTCAATTATATTTCCACTAATTATTTTAGTTTATTACAAAAATATTTTAATCGTACCCTTAAAATCCTCTATAACTCATGTCTTTCCTCTTCATATTGTCATCTTCATCCCTTTGTAACTTTAAAATCATTTCAATTTTTTCCTTCACAAAACCATGTTTGTAGAACACTCTCAATCTATTGCTTGAGAGTATGAATGTTTTATAAATAAAACGTTTTTCAAATTCCATGTGTACTATTGAATTCCTAGTCATGGAGAGAAAAATAGAAAACATTTGAAACTATAAATTAAGTCTAGAGCTTAGTTGGTGTACAATATTATTGATGTCACTAGCAGTAGTTTCTGCTTCTGATTTCAACAAATCATTCCGGTTTGAGTGAAGTCACTTCAAATGATGGCAACAAAAGATGTTATTTTTTCTAACCACGAAAAAACTTGTCAATATTTTGAATGATGATATTCTTGTTGTTTTAGAAAAAGTTGGACAAACCGAAAATGATAAGAAAACCGTTGAATTAACCCAATTGAGTAATTTTTGACATTCCTGTTTCAAAAATAATAGTTACAATGAAGTAAATAATATATAATGATTAAAAAGTATATGAGTAAGTTAAATATATAGAAGATGTGATCGCTTTAAGTTTTTCCGCGACTTAACCTAATAATATTTTATATGATGTGAAACTGAATCATGAACCATCATATCTTAAGTTTGATTGGTATAGACCAAACATGAATAAAAATGAACCAATTTAATTGACTTTGATTAGATTTTCAGATTTAATGTGTCATTGGTTTGGACGTCTTGTTCTTTCTCCCCTATTAAGATTCATAATTGTCCTCTTTATTTTATAATTTCAAATGTTTTGTATTACTATGACTAGAGTTGTCAACAATACACTTAATATCAATATCAGTATTCGTCATTAGTAAGACATTAATATAATTATAGATATGAGAAACGTTTTCTGGAATTGGAAACTAAGGGTGCGTTTGTTTGAGTTTAAATAAAAATGATTTAAAATAATTTAGAGATTATTTTTTAGAGATTTTTAATAAATAATTTAGAGATTATGTTTTAGAGATTTTTAAAAAATAATTTTTTAACTTCTGTTTGTTTACTATTATAAAAATGATTTTTTAAAAAAATAATTTTTAACATATTGGTATACAATCTTGTAAAAATGTTTTTTTTCTAAACTAGAATGAGCATTTTGTAGACACATTTTAAAATTTGATCAATGTAATTGAATACTCCTAACAAACCAATAAATAAACACACAACCAAAAAACAACAATGAAGAAAAATTAACATGAATTGATGTAAATTGAAAGATAACAATGAGGGTTTGCATGTAATGAGAAAACTGATAACGTCGTGTCTAGAGAAAAAATGGTCACTACGTGAAAGAGAAAAAATAAAGGCAACTAGTGAATTGTTGTAAACTGATAGATAAAAACTTATTAAAAATGAATTGACGGCAATTTGGAATTTTCAGAAATAAGGTAGGGGTAATTGCATCATCTTCTCTAGTTGATGAGATAAGTTCCGTTTTTTTCAAGTGTATTTTGTTTTTCTCTCTCATCTGGCAAATGTTAAGCTACTATTTTTAGTTTTTCATTTTAAGTCAAACAATAATTTTTTTTAATAACATCATTTTTAAAAAATTTGAAACAAACACATTTCAAACCCTACAAAATAATTTTTGCCTTAAAAAAATAGAAAAGAAACGCACCCTAGATTTAAATATCCATATATACATGGACTAATTTGAGAATGTCCTATAAAATCAGAACCATTTTGAGTTCCAATATTTCACTTAACACATATCATAGTCAAAGATCAAATTAATATAATTATATTCTTAGGTCAACAGTCTAACAACTAAAAATCTACTCCGTTGGTTTGGCCTTAGAAGAAATATGAACATATTAGGCTGCAAGGCTAGTGATTGCATTTTGCAAAGGAAAAATTTACCCAGTACCACCACTTTTATACTTATACCCCCACAAATTTATAAAAATGCCAAAAATATCTTATTTTTTTACCATTTCATCATTTCTGGAGATAGTAAAAAGATTTTTTATAAGTAAAAGTTTTCCGGTAACTTCCAGAAAACTATTTAGAAGAATTCCAGTATACAGAGTGTTTTCGAAAAACTTTTTATAAGTTTTTCGATACAGAAAGTATTTACTGGAAAACTAAAAAAAAAACATTTGCAATATAGAATAAAAAAATGTGTATTACCGAAAAACTTTCTTCAAATTTTGGGTTTTTAGAAAAGACAAGTTTTCCGGTACACACATTTTTTTTTAATTTACTTTAATTAATAATTAATATACCATAAATATTTTTAAATAATAATACACCATAAATAATTAATATATTATAAATACACCATTAAATAACTAATACATCATAAATAAATAATACGTCATAAATAATACTCTATAAATATATTATAAATAATTAATACACCGTTAGCACACCATAATAATTAATAATTAATACACTATTAGTTTACCATAATAATTAATACACCATAATTAATATACCATAAATAATAATTAATACCTTTGGGATACCCTCACATTCACCCTCCTCGCTCCTCATGTCACGTTGAAGTGTATTTTTTCTAGAAAACTTAAAATAAGTTTCTCGGTAGTTCCGGAGAACTTCAAAAATGATTTTTGAAAGTGATGTTCTGTGTCAAAAAACTTTTTTCAAGTTTTCCAGAGTTGAAGACGTGTACTGGAAAACTAAAAAAAAGTTTTTCAAGTTTTCTGGATTTTTTTTTTGAAACTCGCTAGTTCTGAAAATGTTTAATGAAAAAATAATCATTTTTACTATATATGAAGATATTTATTTTAGTCTTTTACTTTATATTTAGGGAGTACATGGATAAAGGCCACGATAAAATTTTCTTTGCAAAGGCATGTGAGTCCAATACCAATTTTTGGGCTTGAAACATAGATTTGGATGACAAAGGCATGTCTCTCCATTACCCAATTTTTGGGCTTGAAACATTAATTTAGATGAGTTTGAAGAACTCTAATTACTTCTAATTTGATGGTTTATACTTTTATTGAAAAAGTAATTAAGAATATTTTTTTGAACTAAAATACTTTCTGGACTTATCATATTAAAAATGTCATGCACATAACACTGTGAAGATTAAAAATTTAAAGGATTTAACTCTGAAAAAAAATTAAAGGATTAATTCAGTTCAATTCAATAACTAAAAAGATTGGTGTATGTATGTTGTTTTCAACTGCGTTCCTTCTATCTTTGTTTAGTCTATTATTTGTTTAATTTCAAATTATGTAAATAATGAATCTATTCAAGTTTATTTGTAATATGATTTTCTTATCATATTTCAAGTGTATCTTTTTATTTATATAATTTAAAAATTAGTATTTAATTATTTTCTTTTACAAGAATTAGCAATGAATTATATTTGCAATTACACTTTTAATCCAAAGATTAATAATAGACCCTCTTACTCTTCTACATGTTAGTTAGGATATTAAATATTAAAATTTTGTAATTTTTATTAGAAATTGTGCATTTTTTATACTCAAAAATTGTATATTTAATTTTTTTAATATATAAATATTATTTGTAGAATTCTTATCAAATACCCTTAGGATACATCTTAATATTTCCCGTTTTTACTATCTTTTATATAAACATTAGATTTATTACAAATACACTAAATTAAATCACATTCAATTAAATCCATATTAAATTATATTAATCTGTCAATATATAAAATTACTCCTACTCTAACGCGAGGTGTGCAATTCAGTGAGTAACACAAGAAGTTGTATATGCCCATTACACATTAACAAGTAAAATTCATTTGCTTTACTTTATTATATTAAATATTTTTGAAACATATTTAGACACTATCCATATTAAATTGAACAATCAAGTAAAAACATAACTGGATTAAAATAGACATGAGAAAAATAATATAAAGTTGAAAGAATTACTAGGCTAGGCAAGAGGTAACTAGAACTAGACATAAGGTATAATGAAGAGTATCCTTAACTTAATAGAAAACAACAACCATATATACAACATCACAATTGAAGTCACACATGTTACTTGTAGATTTTAAAGATATGAATATTACATAGATTGAACATTGAAATTAAATTACAAAAATGTTACCATGAACATTATATTGTGTGCATAAAAAGAGCCACAATAATTACAGGTAATAACTTTGACAAAATCCCTAACTCTGAACTGATGATGGAACTCGATAGCTTTGCTCTAGGATTATTGTTCTTGTCTTTGCCCAGGGTCACATTTACATTCACAGGCATAGAACCTAAAACAAGTTTTCAATTATAAGACAAAGAGAAAGACTGTATACTACTTGTTGGAAATAAAAGTTCTAAGGGGTGAACTTACAATTATAATTCGTCCATCCTATTTGCTAATTAGCCAAATCGTAGACAACGATCTTATCTTTTAAGACAAGATCTGCAAAAAATAAGACAATACTTGGATAAATCAATTATTATCATCAGAATTACAAAGGTCATAGCAAAATATTACTGAATCCTTTTTGAAAATTGGATTGTTGTGACAAATGGAAAACAAACAATAAATTTAAATATCTATTAGAAATCATTTTGAAGGATGATTATGAGAATCCAACCATTTTTTTAACACTCAATCAGTGCGCTTTTCAATTTCCATTGCAATGGGTTTAGTGAAATTGTAATGTAGTAACAAATTAGAATCTCTAATGAAATGATGTCACGCTAATTATTTGCGCCAGATACATAACATTTTTAGAATATTTTACCATTTATAAAAGTTCCCATTTAATAGGACAAAAAAAAAAAGATACTATTTAATAATCAAATGAGAGAATTATAATTTTTTTCCAATTAATAGCAAAGTTTATACAGTTCGTTTAAATTGGTCCATCATCTAACCTCCTAATATTTGGTGTCCACTTTCCACTTTCTGGAAACCTATGCACCACAGCCCAGCATTCTGTTAAAGCAAAATGACAAATTAGTGACATACAATTCTAAACAATAACTTGTATGCAAAAAATATAACAAACAACATAATAATAAACATAATTTATGCTTACCCTGAAATCACTCTGCACAAGATATTGTGCTGGTTTTACATCCATGGATGCTCCACCCGCAAAGTTAAAGCTGACTAAAGGAAACTTATCTACACTGAATATTTAAGAAACACAAAAAAGTTAATGAAATATTTAGAAATCCTAACTGAACAAGCTCTCTTTTCATGTGAAGTAAATAGAGATCTTAATAACAACTATTATATTTATAATTATCTGGTTGATACCAGACAACACGGGTTTCCTGCTAAAACAAAGGGATGGCTAAATTGTGGCACCATAGAAGTTATCTACAAAGCAATTTAGAAACTGAACATCAGTATATATTAAGGCTGTTACAATTCTTACAATACAACATAAATAAGCAAACCCAATTTTAAGAAAATAAAAAATAAGAATTATGTAAAAAAGAATGTAAACTTCAACATGGTGTTCAATAGTTTGTTGAAGTATCTTAAGACATACAAGTCTCCATTAAATCATTTCGTGATTTTAAACAAAAAGCAATCATCGACTAGATCAAAGAATGGTTCAAAATTGATCTATATATCCAACATAATAAAACTTAATACAGGTCAAATAAGACAAGAGTGTGAGAAACTTAATACAATTCAATGGAAAAAGGTCAATCGGTGATTTAACGAAATAGACTAAACATGAGAAAAGCAAACCAAAGAGTAAGAAAATATTCTCACTATTTTTTTGCAACGCAGAATTCCTCATCATGAAAAAGTCAAATGAGAAAAATATGCCAGACAAAGTTCAACATTCCAATGTTTTGAGCATGGTACAAGAAATCTTACTGCATTGACCAGAGGATTATAGACTTCCGGAAAAAGATACGCCAGTGTTGTACCACTGTCAATAGTAGTTCCCCTGTCTCCATATTTGGCTGGTAAAAATGCAACTGGATCAATTGAGAGGAGCTGTCCATTGATAGCAATGCTCTCAAGATTCATGTAATAATGACTCCTAAGATTTAATTGAAAAGACAAAGACTGGTCAATTATACCGCAAAATAAGAAGCATTTTAAGTAGCCAGTAAGTAATATCAACTAAGAAGCATCTGACAAGAACAAAAACAACATAAGAAGCTTCACAGGGTAATATAACAACATAATTAGTAATATAACAACAAAATAATTATCAAACCATTATTTCACAGGGTGGTATCAAATACATGGATCAAGTAAATCAGTAAATTCAGATTCAAGATTGATATTTATTTTTACATCTCCTTCAATGATTTACTCTATATTTTCCTCTTTATATATCTCTAATTACTAGACTATCATTTATATTTTGTTGTTTTTAAAAATCTTCTCAATACATCCAAACTTACTTATATGACATTCCATATATTCACCAACTTCAGTCACAACAATTTGTTAAGGGAGGCTTGTAGGTTACTTAGCTTTTTTTGTTTAACATGTTACTTAGTTTAAGGAAGGCGTGAGATAAAGCAATAACTCATGGAGAACACCACACACATACAATGTTAGATGGCTTTCAACTAGTTTTCAAGTTTCAAAAACTGAACATGCAATTTCAGGCCACAAGTAACAAATATCATCTAAAATTATAATTCATTTTCGTCCAACTATCAATTCTTGGGTATGTTTCTTTCCATTTAGCAAAAGGAAAATAGAATATGAGCTTTCTTCCTTGTCAGCAGAACCCTAGTAATGTTGATTAGATTAAATCACAGATAAAAGAGGTGTATCCGAATCGACCCTAATTGTGGTGAATATTCAGTTCAATCATATTTCAGGTGTCACCTACTGGCTACAATTATAACTCTCATTTCCTCTTCTTAGTAGGTGGCTGAACAAAAACAACATAAGAAGCATTTTAAGAACCCGACTATTAGCAATATCAACTTTTACATTCAATTGAAAAACCATTTAATTCAATTAACAATTTTTTTCCAAGACCAGATTCATTTAATCATGTTTTAAACATACTCGCTTGTGGGGTGTCATGTCAAGTAATTTTCAAGCAATCAAATTTTGTTTCCTATCTTTCAACCTAGCATATTGTAACTCTACCAAAAGCAAAATTGATAAATTTTATAATTATTGATTGTCAATTGACAATAATCTAATTGTACAATTTTTATTCTATAAACTCCTTTCAAAAATGTCTTGTATGCTTCTTTATATAAATATTGTGCAATATATGGAAAAAAATGACCCATAAACTACAAAAAGAAAATGAGAAAATAGTGCAGAAGAGAACATACTTTGATGGAGCAAGTGGACTATAGACAATTTTTGGCTCCACAACTGCACCAAGAGCTAGAATGCCTCCCCCATTGCCATCTCCTTTCAAGCAATGAGAAAAAGCATTCGTTATTATTTCACGTGTTGACAATTGAGACACAACAGACAGAGGGCCAGGGCCAAACCCAAAGGTTCCATCAAACAATGTTGGTGTCTCAATCAAACCTCCACCAAGATGAGTACCACACCTATTGCAAAAACAACACATCAATAAAGTTTTATTTCAAAACAAAATCCATATTTATTTATCAGTTTTCAAAAGTCAAATTTGAGTTATGTATAAGAGCAAGATACAAAACACAAGGGGAACCTATTCACATATTTTCAATGCAGCATCTATGAACTCCATATACATCTATGAACTGTCTTTACATATCATACTTGAGTTACATAAATCTTTTTTTCACCAAAACTCTACTAGTTTATATATTCATAATTTGTAAATAATTCAATGCCAAAATTCATATTAAGTATTAGTATTAACAAAAACATTAGAATGAATGCAAAAACTAAGAGAGAAGATAAGAAAATCCTATTATTTACCAATTCTTCAATTTATTAAAAAATTAACCTATTGACAAAACTTGCATGACCAATTTAACTTCCCCTAACACTCCCCATTCTGAAATTATCTATAATTGAGTCCTATAGTCTTTTAGCATAAGCTCCCTTGACCCGCCTATCCAAGTCTAATTTATATATGTTCCAACATACACACAAATTTGTAATTGTCCTAAATACATAGCATAACGGTTTCTCACCCAAAAGAGAAAGTGGCTGAAGAGTTAACACTTGAAGGAGAAGGCTGTCCGAGGATCATGTCAAAATGCATTTCATCAGTGACATAAACACCCGAGGTAGTACTATTATCTTGATAACCATAGGTGTATGTGCACTGTTTAACAGGAGGAAGGCATCAAACATCCACACCTTGAACCCCGAAAGGGCATAGACGGTCTGAGCAATAAATCATCGCAGCCGTGGATGAATCTATCGTGTCAAAGAAATTGAACTTAAACTGCAGAGTACACAACACAACATGCAACAAATATTAAGCTTCAAATAAAAATATTGGTTCCCAAGGCAACAAAACAAGTACCACATCATAAGTAGTACTACAATTAAGTATGCATAGTAAAAAAGAAATGATGAAAATTGAAACTCCTTACCCCAACTCCATTAGATCGAGGGCAATTATCACATTAATTGCAACTAACCCAGAGAAGGTCGCTTCCAGTATCAATCAGCACAATATATTCCCTTGGTGGAGATCCGAGCTTGACTGTTGTTGTGTACATACTGAACAAAAAAAAAAGCCATCAGATTTTTTTGAATGCAATTAAACTATTCTGGCCAAAACAACACTTCAATGCAATTACATTCATATTTTTTTGAATAAATTGAATATGTAATATTATTATCAACATCTAAAAATAAATAAATAAAATTCATTTCCCTATCTAACTATACAACACAACATAAGAGAAAGAAAAAAAAAAGAAAAGAATGTGAGAATAACGTGGGAATAGAAGAAACTAAAGTTATAAATCAAAGAGTTTATGGGAGAGATCATTTGCTCTACCCAAACATGGAGTTGCCTTGGACGGGGAAACTGACAGCGCCATGCAATATTTTTGAGTTGCGAGCTCTGTCATGAGCTCTCAACGTCTCCATCTCAACACGATGGTTGAGCGGCACGACCCGATTTAAAGGAAGGTAACCGGTACACATCATGGGTACAACAACGATGGCCAAACAACATGCAAAAATGAATTGGTTAATGTAGAAATGCATTTTTGTTTTTAAGGTTAGAGAGTAGAAAAAGAGTGGTGGTAGAATTGGAGTGAAAATTGAAATAGAATAGAGTAGAGCAAGAGAGAATGATAATGTGAATGATTATTAAGATTAACATTGGAGCTATTTATACTACTCCATGTGAATGAATTAAGATAAAATAAAGAAATGAACAATATAAATGTAAATAATATAGTAGTGCTTACACTAATTGATCCCTTTGCAGTTCATCATATCACTTGCAGCTCATGTAATTTTGCTCTTCAAACTTCAATTTAACTAAAAAACAGAATGATGATAGTTTTTAGATATGAATCAAATTAAGAAAAAAAGATGAAAATGATGACAATAATGATAAACACTATGTGTAAAGAGATAAAAAAAGATGTTGAGTAACAATAATAAATAACACTACGTATAATGGTTACATCTTTACATAGAAGTAGAAAGAAGAAAACACGGGTCAGTCACCAACTTCACAAAAAAAAAAAAAAAAAACGATTTAAAAGTAGATTGAATCTATTTAATTAGTAAAAATTTAAATAGATTTGAATCTATTTAATTATTGACAATAATAATAAATGTACGGGTAGTAAAAATTTATTTAACTTTTTTTTTAATTCAAAACAATATAATTTTAATAAGTAGATTTAAAAGTATTTTGGAACATATTCAAGTCGAAGAGCCGTCAATGCCTTTATCCTGAAGTATTGGTCTAGGCTTGAATTTTTTGGGGTCGTTTTATGCATTATTATATAAATTTAATATATTTAAAATAATTAAATTAATAAATAATACATTAATAAATAATAAAAATAATAATTAATTAATATTATTATTAAAATTATTAAAATAAATAATAATAAGAAATTATTATTATTATTATTATAATTAAAAATAATTAAAATTAAAAATAGTAAATTACTTTATACATTTCAAAGAAAATAGATTAAAAATACTAATTGGACAATTGATTATTTAATAAATTAAAACTAATTATAATTTTAAAAAAACAATAATAATAATAATAATAATAATAATAATAATAATAATAATAATAATAATAATAATAATAATAATAATCAACAATCATAAAATCAACATAATATCAACAACATGAACAATCATAAAATCAAAGAAAAAAAATTCACCGACACATTAAGAAAATCAAAGGAAACTATGGCAAATATAAAAACAGAGAAAGACAGGGGAAAATGGTACTTTGGGAGAGGGCGACGATGGAGAGGAGCACGAAGGATGGCAGTTGAGAGGAGAGCAACAGGAGAGCACGATGAAGAAGAAGGAGGAGAGGAACCCTACAAGTTGAAGGTGGAGAAGGAGAGAGAAACGTGAGTAGGAAAGGGCACAAATGAGAAAATATTTATTTACTTTATCATATTGAAAAGAGATTATTTTAACCTACCTTAAATTAAGGATTAAAAAATAAGGCTGGAGCATGATATATTTAAAAAATTTGATTACTGTATCATATCAGATTGGTGCGTCAAATAAAAGATTAAAGTAAAATATGATAAGTGTTTCATATCTTGTCTCTTTATCCTTACCATCAAACATGCCCTAAATGTTTTAAGTAAAAATTCACTTAAAAACTTTTTAATCCAAAACAATATAATTTTAATAAGTAGATTTAGAAGTATTTTGGAACATCAAAGCCGAAGAGCAGTCAATACTTTTATGCTAAAGTCTTGGTCTAGCAGGGAGACAATTTATTCCTAGTCTGCCAAATGAAATTCTTCATCTTCTGTAGGACTTTCATTCTCCATAATTTATTCCAATTAACATCCACCTTCCAATCGTCCCTATCAATTAGAGTGTCAACATAAAACTTATAGACACTCTTGACTGTATAATTGCCATTAGAGCTAAACCGCCAAATAAATATTGCACTTGAGGTACTTGTGCCAATTAAAGAAATTTTTAAAATCTCTTCCACATCTCTATCAACAAGATATTTCCACACAAGGAAGAATCAAAGTAGGATGATGGAGTAACAATGCACAAATTGGTTTTGCAGCGAAGCCACGGATATCAACAATCTTGATGGAGGTCCCATTACCAATCTTCCATCGATGTCTTAACTTCTTAATTCTTAAAATGTTTTTTAATTCAATGTTATTCTCTATTTGAAAAGTTTTTGTAAAAAATTGATACTTTTAGTTTCTAAAATTAGTCTCCATGAAATCAAAATAAAGACTAAAAATAAATAAATAGATTTTAGGAACTAAAAATATATTCATCAAAAAAAAATTCACCATCATTTTGTTATATTATTAAAAAAAAAGATGGGACCATTTGTTAAAGGTATGAAAATACTAGCCCATTTGGAAATATGTATGTATATACACATTGTAGCCTCGTGTAATATTTATATACATATTGTTGGACTAAAATTACAATATTATTGCGCCGGTGTAGTGTCAAGATTGTGTTTTGGAACTCAAGGTTTTGATTGGATCAATGGAATAAGGTGGAAATTAATGAAGAAAGTGGTATATAAATAGAATTTTATTGGTTGAGTTTTTAAAAATTAAATGGAAATGAGTGAGATATGATATGATCTGATCTATTTCATCCCGTTTCATTGTCTTCTCTCATTTTTCTTCCCTTCAATTTGGGGTGTATAGAATGAAATCCATCATCTTAAATTATTAATTACTATATTATCCCAATTGAATTTTTGTTTACTCTTCAACATCTGAAATTGTTTTGTTCCTTTTATATTTTCCTATCCATCCACCAATTTTTTGTCTTCTTTTCACTTTTTCATGCCCTGCTATTCATCCGATCTCTTTTAAATTAGCTTGCATGCTCCAGTTTTACTATGCATCGTTGCATCGACATTCTACTAATGCATATTTGTCCAGGTTTCATATTTTGTTTTCTAGTTTCGGGTGGATTCACTTCACAAATAGAACCATCAAATGTTACTAATATTATTATTAAAGAAAAGCAAAATAATAAATAAAAAAAAGTAATAGGGTGATTTATTGGGATTGCCCATGTAACAAAAGGGAAAGGGATTTAAATCCATAAGTCAAAAGAAAAATAGTAAGAGATATGGAGAAGAAAGTTACAGCAATAACAAGAAGGAAACATGAAAAGGAAGTTACGGCAATAACGAGAGGAGAAGAAGGCAATTGGTTTTCGATAGTAATAGGTGTGTAACAAATGCTCCATTTCATTTACAATTTTAGTATGTTAATTCTATCACTAGTTCTTTTAATATATATTGTTAATAGTTTTATCTTATTTGACAGTTAGTTTGAATTACCCACTTTAGTAGAAGGTTGTTTGTTATTTGTTTGGTTTCCACTTTTTGATAATGGCTATTATTGATTAATGTTCCTTAGTATTACTAGGAAAAGTATGGTGTATCATTTAATTATTATAGTAGAAGATTTTACTAGTTAGGTACGGTGGTTTTTATTCTTTCATTTTGAAGGAAGTTTCTTCACGTTATAAATGTGTTTGTCTCATATTTAATTTTATGTCAACGATTGTTGCTATCTGAACAATTACATATACTTCCACATATGGAGAAAAAAATATTTCATATTATTAAGATAGTTATCTCTAATTAACTCATTTTTGTTTTAATTGTTGAACATGCTCTATTTTTTCAATTGTTGAACAATAATACATTGTCATTTTTTAAAATATAAATAGATTATTTAAATAAAGTGTAATATTTATGTTAAATAGGAAACTATATATAAATTTGAATCATTTTAACAATATAAAGTATTTTAATTCTACATAAAATAGTTTTAACTAACAAGGGTAAGAAGTAAATAAAAAATGATGTAATTTATTTCATTCCAAGCAATTTTCAAACAAGAAAATGAAAAATTTGTTCCATTCCATTATTAAATACACAAACAATGGAATGAAAGTTATGCTCCATACTGTTCCATTCCACTTCATGTCATTCCGTTTAAGTCTTGCCTAAGCCATCACTTTTTTTTAGGCAAAAAAGCCAAAGTTAAGAATTGAATTCAATATGTGCAACTAAGAAACAATGTAAAAACCATTATACCAACATGTACATATATTTTAATTGCAATTATATTCTACATATATCTCGTCGGAGATCCTTTGACTCCAAGAGTAACTCTATGATTAGTTACTCAGCTTAATAAATCAATATAAACGACTAATTTTATTAATTTAACCGTTGATTATTGACATAATTTATTAATGACCAAACATACAAAGTTCTATATAAATCCAAAATTCGCAGCTATATAATTTAGTCATCGATATTTAGATATATTTTTAAAAATTTCTTATTTTTCCATTTGAAATTAGTTAATGAAGTATCAAATAGTTTTAAAATTTAATAAAAATATACAAAATTGAATTAATGAAATTCATTGTTACAGTTGGATTAATGAAATTCATTGTTTATATTGAATTATAATGCAAAGTAACTCATAAGAGAATTACTCGTGGAGTCACCCATAACATAGAATTATGCATAGTTAGGGCCAAAGTTATGTAAATTTATGATTTCCTTCAGGTTTTCCTCCCTTTTGATGAGGAAACATGGTTTTAAGATGAATAAAGTGGTACATTGGAATCTGCTAATTAATTTTAATTTATTTATTTTTTGCAAAAGAAAAATATTTTTACACTCTTAATTTGTTAAAAAATAGAGGATTAGACAACGATACAATTTTAATTATACGATGTTTGATTTAAAAACTGATCTATAATTTCTACTTTTATAATTTCTCGTCATTTACAACCTCATTGATAAATTATATATTGTAGTAAAAGAAGCACCACTTGGTCACATTATAGGCAACACTTCAGTGCATAAAAATCAATTCTTTATCTTTACATTCTCTAACACCAATTTCCAGTTGGTCACTAGCACTAGAGGGCAATACATCACAACACTGCCTTCTTGGAGCCTGCAACTGAATTCAAAAGAAAAAAATATATGAGATTATATCTAAATGTTAAGCCATCCTCCTAAGGAAATACAAATATGTGACATATATAGTATTACATATGGGTTATTTGGAGACAAAGTTGACATTGTACCTCAGGCACCGTACAAAATACATCACAAGTTAATGTTTTTTTTTTTAATCATTGTCATCAGAAAAGAGAAAAAATATTAATAAAAAATTGAAATTATATATTTGTGTCTGATATCAGAATTTGTATCCTAAAATCATATATCATTATAATAACAATTCAGATTGAAAAGTTGTCAGGTATATCCAATACCACGACACTTCATATCGAAGAAGTGTCTGGTGTTCGACACATGTCAGACACCTACACAACTTTAAAATATGTATTGTGTGAGTACTGAAAAGTACAAATGAGACCTATATGTCAATATGAGCGTCTTATTTTTGTCACATTTGACAACTTTGTCAATGTTTCATAGGATATAACTAGTTACCTGTTTGATGTCAAGGTCAAGCTTATTAGTGAACACTTTGATGACTTCTAATTTATTTAGAGACCCCAATTCTTTTGAGCAATTTTGGAAAGATTTATTATAATAACTTTTTATCATTCCATCCTCACCAAAAGACATATTATCTGAATAAAAGATGGTGGATCTTTTACATGGATCATGGTGAAGTGGTCTAGTATTAAAAGTATATGTTTTTGCCCACACATTTCCTTGCTTCCACTGCTTGAATGTTTCTTGCACATTAACAACATCTGGCAAAAACATATTATGACTAGGGAATACTTGAACAGCATAACCCCATGAAACAGAAATTGTCCATGAAAACCATTTTTCGTAGCAAATTGTTTGTTGCAACATTCTTTGAGAACCAACATTTACTGCTTTGAATAAATGTTGGAGAGCTTGTGTTGTTGTCATGTTTGGAAAGATTGGATCTGTGAAATCAGGATGATGTAGAGATAATAAGGGTGTTACTGGATGTGCAGCTAATAGGCCAAAGATATTTCCAGTCAAATCAACCTATGTCATTTCATAATAAAAAAAGCAATACATTAATAAGAAAATGAAACAAAGAGCAATTTAGATTCACAATAGTTGTGACTACAATGCAGTTAAAACATCTGAATCCTTTTGTTAAAATTGGACGGACCAAATTTTAAAATTAAATTTCAATTATTTTTTAAATTAAATTTCAATTATTTTTAAATTAAATTTGAGATTGAAATCTGAACCATTCCGATATGCTGCAATGCAGTCAGAGGAAGCCTACTACAGCAAATCTCAATCCAAAAAGAGTGCATTGAGAATTTTTAATTTTAGTAATCATTTTAAAATTTCAAAAATCATTCAAACTAAGTTTTGTATAATTTTTGTATAAGTCGCAATTTAAAACAATTTATTAGCACGAATCTCAAAGAAATTAATGAAATTTTAAAGAGATTTATAAAATTAAAATACAAAATAATTGTGTAAAAAAACTAATGTGATCAAGAATTTTAAATTTTATAGATCATCCCATAATTTGTTAATCTTAAAGATAAAATTGTACTATATCAACAAATTCATAAACTAAATTGACCATTCCACCAAAAACAAAAATTACTTATAATTTTTTAGAATTAATTTCAATCTAATAATGATTTAAATTAACAATATCTCACCTGGTGAAAAGCTGGTACATGTATCAATCCAACACCAAGTTCAGCCAAACAAGAGTACACCCTACCATCACTTCCATAAAGATGATGATACCTTTCCAAACAAGAATCAAAAACCTTAGCCAAAACATTAGCCAAAGAAGAACTAATAGCAAAACCAGCACCATCAAAAGCCATTCCAAAACCAAACAACCTATTCTGCTCATAAATCTCAGAGTGTGCACCAATATAGTACCAAAGCTCATGATCATATTTAGAAAGTGTCTTAACCAAATTCTCTGGCAAGAAAATTGTGTCATCATCACCAAACACATACCACCTCACATTTGAATGATTCAAAGCAACTGTCTCAACAACGACTCGAGCCACGCGTATCGCCGATCGAAGTCCACCTTTACAAGTGTATTGAAACCGCAACGTGTCTCGAGATAAACAAAGAGGAGGAAGAGAAGAAGGGTCATCTTCATTACTAATACTATCCATAAAAACACAACCTTTCATTGCATTGTTGGTTTTCCACCATAGTTTCACATAATCTTTTCTTTTTGTCCATGAACTCTTGCTTGAAGCAATTCCAAACACAATGTGATCTAAAGTGGTGTTGGTTGAAATTGTTGACACATCTTGTGATGATGAATGATGCAAATGTTGTAGTAGCTTTGAATTTGAATTTGATGAATGACATAAAAGCCACAAAATGAAGATGTGACTAAAATGAAATTAACAAAAATTGTGCTTTGGTGTGTTTCTTTAATAACTGCATGTTAATTAACAATGGGTATTGGGGAAATGAATATTATTTTGAATCTAGTTATGTTCTTAAGTTGTAAAGAACTATATAAATTGTTTATAAAAAAAGAACTATATAAATTAAACAAAAATATAATTAAAAAAAGTGCCACCGCGATTAACGGTGTGAGAAACATGAAATGTGCCTAGTTTTGACGTTTGAAGTAAGTTATAATTTGATGTGTAAAATTAAGGTAAGGTTGGTGTATGAGAAGAAAATAGTGTCACTTCCAATTAGATCTGTACGGTTGTGTGGTGAGCATGGTCATTGGATATTGGTCAAGTAGTGGAATAAATATGTATTGACTATAGAGAAGGGCATGAAAAGAAATGTTTAGGTGTGGAAAAATAGGTAGGCCACCTGTCAAGTGAATGTCTATGATCTACTATTTCTTGTTGCTTCAAAAAATATATAATAAATAAAATGGAAAGAAAAATAGTTTTATTAAATTATCATAATATTATTAGTTGATTTTGATTTATCATTAATACAAAATGAAGAGAAAACAATTGAAAGTAATGCATGCAATATTAATCAGAGATATTAATTAGAGATAGCAATAATATTTTAAATATTTTTTGTTTGTAAATGCGATAATTATTATAAAATAGATGGAGTAATTCTGTTTCTTTTAGATTTTTTTCAAAAAATATAGTCACTTTGTTTAAATATTAAAGTTATTTTTAAGATTTTTTCATTGTTTATTATTGATTCTTGAAAAAAGTAAAAATTTGCTTAAAAAATTCAAATTTCCTTAAAATGAAAATTTATTTTCAGTAGTTTCTAAAAAAAATATTTCTTATGGATAATTTTTTTTTAAAATTAAATAATTTTTATCACAATAAATAAACATAAAACAACATTTTGTTTTAAAAAAATCTCTAAATTATTAATATAATTTTTTTTATAATTCATAATAAACAAACAATATACAACTCATACATATTAGATTAAAGTGTGTCAAACACTTATACAATATTTGTTTTATTAAAAGAAACACAAAATTGATATATATAATTAGATTCAATTACCTATATGTATAAAAATACATATATAATTACACTCAATTAACTTTTTCTTTACTTTAATATTGGTTGTTCAAGATTTACAACAACTCTAATAAGGTTTTGGTTTGGCCAATGCATTACCAGCCACGTGAAATAGGTGTCTATTGGTTTTATACACAAATTCAGGCATGATTGCACAATTCTACTAATGGTTTCACATGTTTGTTACGGCTTTTTTATGCTTTTTTCTTCATTCTTATTTTCCTTCAAATTGTAAGTAATCACTTTCCTTTCCCTTTTCCTCACATTTTTCTCGTCATATATCTTTGTCCACAATAATTTCCCAGACTGACCTGTTCAAATTTGTCTTTACTTGTAAATTATTGCATAAAAGTAACGCTAATAAATTAACTCTGGCATCGCATGCTTATTTGCCTTCTATTAACTAACTCCCAAAAAAAAAAACAAATAGGTTACGTCAATGAAGCAAGATGTGTATGTGTATGTGGGTTTGCGTATATCTTTGAAGACTAACTACTCGCTCGGTGGAAACGGGTTCAAGCCCTTACAGATCATCATGCATGTTTAGATGCACTAACGTCAAACCGCATTTTTTTCCTATTATAATTTTAAAAATATTTTCATTTTCTTTTAAACAAAGAAGCGTGCAACGTCACGAAAGAAATACCGATCATGTTCAATATATTGGATCCGTTTGTATATGATTTCTTTAAAAACGATTTTTTTTAATAATTTTAAAAATAAAGTTTTAAATAAAATTTAATTTAAATATTTCATCTATTTGTTATAATTTTTTTTTAGATAATAAAATTTTAAAAATAATTAAAATAAAAAGCTATTTTGAGAAACTCTTCTTAAAAATCACTTTAAAATATACTTTCTCCCGTCATTATTATAAGCAAAAAATAAAACTAGTTTTATATTTATTAAGAAAATTAGTTTAGTGCAATTAATTTTCAAGAGTTCATGTCAAACATAATTCGAAATTATTAAATTATTTACTGGAATGTCAAACATTCAACTATCAACACTAAATATTTTTTATTAAAGTAAGGGTGGTATATTATGAATGTTAACATTAAATGAATCAAAAATAGTAAATTTTTGCTTATAATAGTGATGGGGTCACTGTTTTGCTTATAATACTACAGAGAGTATATATTTTTTAATAAAAAACATGATTTTTATCATGTTAAAATATCTAATAATGAATATTTAAATTATTAAATTCAATTTAAATATTTCATCTATTTGTTATAATTTATTTATTTTAGATAATAAAATTTTAAAAATAATTAAAATAAAAAGTTATTTTGAGAAACTCTTCTTAGAAATCACTTTAAAATATACTTTCTCCAATCATTTATTATAAGCAAAAATAACTAGTTTTATATTTATTAAGAAAATTAATTTGATGCAATTATTTTTCATTTACTTGCTAAAAGATATATACTTGATTTACGTACAGGAAAATTGTATTATTATAAATATAATAAATTTTACCACTAGAAAACTACATTACTATATGCTGCAGTTGCAGAAATATAGTAAAACAGATGCAGAAGTATTGTTCACGTGTACAAAAGTTGTGGCAAATAAGTTTTAAGTTACTTTTCATATACTTGCTAAAAGATATACGATGCATTTTATATAGCTTTTACTTGATTTACGTATAGAAAAGGAAAATTGTATTGTTGATTCATAACGAAAGGAAATATAGAAGAAAATAGATACAATAGAGGCAAGAAGAAAAAATATGTCTCACATAAAAAATACTTGAAATAAATATTTGTCATTGATAAGTACAAAAATATGAGAAGAATATTTGTTATTAAAAGATAAAATAACACGAAAAAAATATTTGTAACTGATACATAATTAAACTTTGAAGAAATAATTGTTATTGATACATCAAAAAACACGGGATAAATATTTGTCACTAATATATCAAAAAATACAGAAGAAATATTTATAATTGTTAAATAGAAAGAAAAAAAAAACATGTAACATATTTAAGTAAGTGATAAATATAAAAAAAAACACAAGACAAATATTTGTCACTATTAATACATAAAAAATAACACGCGAGAAATATTGATCATTGATATATAAATCATGGAAAAAATACTTGTAATAGACAAATATTAAAAAAATGTGACATATTTTGTCCCTTATAAATATAATAATAAAAAAAGGGGCAAATATATAGCACACATACTTAAAAAACAATGGAGAAATAGTTGTCATTGAAACATAAAAAAAACACAGGGGAAAATATTTGTAACTAGTAAAAATAAAAAAAAATACGTCACATATTTTTGTTACTGATAAATATATAAAAACAAACATGAGACTAATATGAGATTAATATTTGTAACTGCTACATAAAAAGCACGAGAAATTTTTTTATCATTGATACAACAAAAAATATGTCAAAATTTTTGTAACTAATAAATATAAAATAAAACATGTGAGATATTTTTATCACTGATAATTATAAAAAATAAAAATAGACAAATATTTGTCACTGATACAGATGAAACACATAACAAATATTTGTCAATAATAAATATAAAACATCATGAGATAAATATTTAAAGAAAACACGAGACAAAAATTTAAAAAAATATTGCACAATGTTTTTCAATGATAAGTTATAGGACAATAATTTGTTACTGATACATAAAAAACAATAGAGATAAAATAAGAGATAAAAAACAATAGGATTAGGTCGTTGTCAAATATTTCCCACTTATTATGAATTCCAATTTTATTTTATCATCATTAGTTATAATAATTTAAATCATTTATCTATATAATAAATAAGAGATAAAATATTTATTAATTTTCCTTAATTAATATCTAAGAGAAAAGTATAGTAAATTTTACCAGTAAAATACAAAATCAAATATAATTTTTATTTTAATACAAGCATCAATTTTTTATTTTAATCTTAATGCCAAAAATTATTTACGATAACAGATCATCTCTGATTTGAGATTCTAAATTCATGGAACAGTTAAAGTAGCAGTTGAGACAACCATAGGATAATGTAAACTATTTGAAAAAATTAAATACTAGTGTTGGTGGAAGCAAACAATATTACAAAGATTAAAAGATGAAACATAAAGTTAAATAGTTGCAAATTAACTTGCAGAATATATAAATACAAAATTGTTAGTATATTACATATTTACATACAAAAATTGACCCTGTACACATGTTAGTATATTAAATATAAAATTTTTGTATTAGATATTGTGTATTTCTTTTAATAAAAAATTATATATTCTATTTTTTTTAATATATATAATATTATTTGTGGAATTCTTAACATGTATCCTTAAGACTGATAGTAGCATTTTCCTTTTTCTTATTATCATGTATATAAACATTAGATTTATTATAAATATACTCAATCAAATCATAATCAATTAAATGTGTATTAAGTTATATAAATATGACAATACATAAAAATTACTCCTACTCTTATCAAATTAGTGTGCATTTCAGAGTGTAACACATAGAGTTGTATATATATTTGGCTTAATAACTCAATATAAATGACTAATTTTATTAATTTAACAATTAATTATTGGCATAATATATTTATGGTCAAGTACAAATTTTTATATAAATTTAAAATTCGCAGTTATATAATTTAGTCATCGATATTTATAAATATTTTTTAAAAACTTCTTATTCGTCGATTTGAAATTATTTAATAAAGTATCAAATTGTTTTAAAATTTTATAAAAATTTGCTGAGTTGATCTATTCGATGAGAACTTTTAATTTGACAGTTGGATTAATGACTTTCATCTTTTATATTGAATTATTAGTGGATTAACTCATAAAAGAGTTACTCGAGGAGTCGATATATATATATATATATATGAAACTAAATTCATTCAAAATCTCATGATTCGTCGTGTATGCCTTACTCCCCATTGTTTTATCCTTCCTTCGTTTCGTTTTTTCTCACGTTTTTGTCCATAGTCTTTTTGTCTTCTTGAAGAATATCAATCTGCTCTTTTCAACCAACATTGCTTTACCTATTCTCTTTTAGTGGAGATATATGAATATTAGCAACAAGCATCAATTTTTAATTTTAATCTCAATGTCAGGAATTATTTACAAATGATCTTTGATTTAAGATTCTAAATTCATGGAAGACTTAAAATAGCAGATGGAACAACCATAGAATAATGTAAACTACTTGAGAAAATTATACACTAATGTTGATTAAAGCAAACGAGATTGCAAAGATTAGAAGATGAAACATGAAGTTAAATCTTTGCAAACAATTGTGGAAACCTTTCCAGATAAGAGACTCAAATTCAATTTTAATCCAAAGATTAATAATTGACCTCACTTTTCTACATGTTAGGATATTAAATATTCAAATTTTGTATTGTGTATTTCTCTTACTCAAAAATTATATATTTTATTTTTTTAATATATAAATATTATTTCTAAAATCCTTATATATACCCGTAGGATACATGTTAATATTTTCCCTTTTTATTGCCTTGTATATATACATTAGATTTATTACAAATACACTGTATAAAATATATTTAATTAAATCTGTATTAAGTGATATTAGTCTGGACATAAAAAATTACTCCTACTCCTATCAA
>NC_021165.2:58194243-58198612 GCF_000331145.2 Cicer arietinum | reverse complement strand
TACCCCAAGTCCATTAGATCGAGACCAATTATCACATTGATTGCAACTAACCCAGAGAAGGTCGCTTTCTGTATCAATCAGCACAATATATTACCTTGGTGGAGATCCGAGCTTGACTATTGTTGTGTACATACTGGAACAAAAAAAAAACTATCAATTATTAATGAAATCCCACTCCCTCTTATTCCATACAAATAAAATGAAATTAAATTCAGATTTTTTTGGATAAATTGAATATGTAATATTATTATCAACATCTAAAAATCAATAAATAAAATTCATTTCCCTATCTAACTATACAACACAACATAAGAGGGAAAAAAAAATGTGAGAATAACGTGAGAATAGAAGAAACTAAAGTTATAAATCAAAGAGTTTATGGGAGAGGTCATTGGCTCTACCCAAACATCGAGTTGCCTTGGACGGGGAAATTGACGGCGCCATGCAATATTTTTGAGTTGCGAGCTATGTCATGAGCTCTCAACGTCTCCATCTCAACACGATTGTTGAGCGGCACGACCCAGTTTAAATGGAGGTAACCGGTAGACATCATGGGTACAACAGGGATGGCCAAACAGCATGCCAAAAAGAATTGGTTAATGTAGAAATGCATTTTCGTTTAAGGTTAGAGAGTAGAAAAAGAGTGGTGGTAGAATTGGAGTAAAACTTGAAATATAATAGAGTAGAGCAAACCCAATAGGGTTGAGTCAAGCCCTTAGAGTTTGCCGCCACCGCCTATGGTCACCCATGTTAAGAAGAAGAAAGAAGAAATCACGGGTCACCCACTTTCACCCAAAAAAAAATTAAATAGAAATGTGTAAATAAAAAAAAATGTAGGGTTGAGATGTTATTCAACTTTAAAGTAAAAAAAAAAAATTAGAATTCATCCAACACTAATAAATAAATTTATATTTATCTTTTTTTAATATTTATAATATTGGAAATTTAACAATTTTATTGTACCATGTGATGTTAATATTTTCTTTTTGTATTTTATTGAGAAAAGACATTCGTATTTTTGTTTGTTCGAGACATTTGTCTTTTATTGTTTGGGAATATATTATTCAATCCATATGTAAGGTAAATGACAAATTGTATGATTTAAAAAATTGGAAGTAAAAATTTATTTAAATTTATTTAAAATCAAAATAATATAATTTTAATAAGTAGATTTAAAAGTATTTTGGAACATAACTCAAGTCGAAGAGCCGTCAATGCCTTTATCCTGAAGTCTTAGTCTAGGGTTGAATTTTTTGGGGTCGTTTTATGCATTATTATATAAATTTAATATATTAAAAATAATTAAATTAATAATAAATAATACATTAATAAATAATAAAAATAATAATTAATTATTATTATTATCATTATTAAAATTATTAAAATAAATAATAATAATAATAAATAAAACATTAATAAATAATAATAATAAATAATAAATAATTATTATTATTATTATGATTAAAAATGATTATAATTAAAAATAAATTAAATTAAAAATAGTAAATTACTTTATACATTTCAAAGAAAATACATTAAAAATACTAATTGGACAATTGTTTATTTAATAAATTAAAACTAATTATAATATTTAAAAAAACAAAACGCTAATAATTTGCTACTTATCAAATTGTACAATTTGTGATTAATCAATTTACTAAAATTAATTTGATACTTACCAAATTTGCTACGTATCAAATTGGACAATTTGCGATTAATCAATTTGTTACCAAATTGTATAATTGATTAATTTTTTAATTAATTTTCTCATTGGTAAAATTAATGATTAATCACAAATTGCTAAAATTAATTTTCTTATTATTAAATATGATTTGGTTAATTGATTAATTTTCTAATTAAGTTACAAATTGATTTAATTTTAAAAAAATTGATTCGTGTGATTGGTAAATTGAATGTGCATTACTTTATTTGTTTTGTCATATTTATTCAACCGTATTAGTCTTGTTATGTATATTTTGCCACATTATCCATCACACGAATCAATTTTTTTGATATATTGAGATAAAATCAGGTAATACATTGTATACTAATGTATTGTTAATTTATCTCAAAAGATAAAATCAAATTAAATATATCCATCTTCCAAAGGTATTTTAAAAATATCTACATATAAAATAATTAGATTAGGTTCATTTTTTACTTTTATTACTCTTTCCAATCACACGACTTAATTTTTTTTTATATTAAATCAATTTGTAAATTAATAAAAAAAATAATCAATTTACTAATAGGCCAAAGGTGCAGGTAATAGGCCAAAGGTGTTTCCAGTGAAATCAACCTATGTCATTTCATAATCACAAAAACAATGCATTAATAAGAAAATGAAACACAGAGCAATTTAGATTCACAATAGTTGTGACTACAATGCAGTTAAAACATCTGAATCCTCTTATTAAAATCGGACGGACCAAATTTTAAAATTAAATTTAAATTATTTTTAAATTAAATTTGAGATTGAAATCTGAACCATTCTGATATGCTTAATTGCAATGAGAAGTGAAAATCAACGTAAATGAGAAGCGCAAGCGTGAAGAATCTGTGGGAGAGAAAATGAAAATATGATAAGCAAATCCACAATTTCGAAGAATAACATAAAATTCCTAATTTTGAACATATGAAAAACGTTAGCAATGATTTCAGAACACAAATATATTACTAATAATCTCAATCGAATAATGAATCAACCAAATCACTAAACCCTAAAACAATGTAATTTTGCGATACCATACCTTGTTGAGTTGATGATTTTTAACTGTAGTTGAAGGCCGACCAAGTAGGTAATGGTGGCTCGATTTGCACCTATGTGAACGGAGGAGGGCGGTGGAGGCCTTCGTGGTGGTTATTTGCGATGAAAAGAGGAAGAGAGAGAAGAACGTACAAAAATGTATTTGCGATGAACGGAGGAGGGCGGAAGAGAGAGTGACAATCTTATACTATAAACATTGGAAGTTGGATTTGAAAAAAGGAAGAAAAGTAAGGGAATTGAATGTGTTTTTTACTCTTTTGCTTTTCAGAATCACTTTGCTTTTCAGAATCACTTTTGCTTTTCAGAATCACACAACAGAAGTAAGGTATTTGTATTGTATAATTTTTTTCTACCGTCTTTTACTAATTTTATATTATTAATTAACAATTAGTTTTTTCTTTTTTGATTCACACATTTAAATTTAGGTGATTTTCAATGTTAAAATGATAATTTCAACATGGACATTAATATATTTAGATAATAATAATAATAAATATATACAGTAAATTAAAAATAATTTATATTTAAAGTTTTGAAATAATACCTAACTAAGGTTTTAAAATTTATTCAAAATTTTGGTAAATTTAAAACTTTCAAAATGTAAATATGCTGAAAAAATTACCAATTACGAAACTTTGGAAAAATACCAAAAACGGTTATAAATTCTATAGAAAAATTCATCAGCAATCAGATATTATTATTATTATTACTACTGATAATCCGTCACCCTTCAAATTTTAATAACAATAAATTAATAGTAATAAATAATAATAAATTTATAATAATAAATAGTAATATATTTATAGTAATAAATTAATAGTAATAAATATGAAATAAATTACATGAAGAATGAAATAAATTTGATATATAATTTTGGAAGTTTCAATAATTTTTAAAAAAAAATTGAAAGTTTCGAAATTTTTGAAATGGAATTACTTAAACAATTTATTAGCACGAATCTCAAAAAAATTAATGAAATTTTAAAGAGATTTATGAAATTAAA
Source organism: Cicer arietinum (assembly GCF_000331145.2). Lineage (NCBI taxonomy): Eukaryota > Viridiplantae > Streptophyta > Magnoliopsida > Fabales > Fabaceae > Cicer > Cicer arietinum. The sequence continues at coordinate 58,194,842 of NC_021165.2, read as the reverse complement.
ATCCAAAATGATTGTGTAAAAAAACTAATGTGATGAAGAATTTTAAATTTTATAGATCATCCCATAATTTGTTAATCTTAAAGACAAAATTGTACTATATCAACAAATTCATAAACTAAATTGACCATTCCACCAAAAACAAATTACTCATAACTTTTCAGCATTAATTTCAATCTAATCATGATTTAAATTAACAATATCTCACCTGGTGAAAAGCTGGTACATGTGTCAATCCAACACCAAGTTCAGCCAAACAAGAGTACACCCTACCATCACTTCCATAAAGATGATGATACCTTTCCAAACAAGAATCAAAAACCTTAGCCAAAACATTAGCCAAAGAAGAACTAATAGCAAAACCAGCACCACCAAAAGCCATTCCAAAACCAAACAACCTATTCTGCTCATAAATCTCAGAGTGTGCACCAATATAGTACCAAAGCTCATGATCATATTTAGAAAGTGTCTTAACCAAATTCTCTGGCAAGAAAATTGTGTCATCATCACCAAACACATACCACCTCACATTTGAATGATTCAAAGCAACTGTCTCAACAACGACTCGAGCCACGCGTATCGCCGATCGAAGTCCACCTTTA
>NC_021165.2:58177816-58189963 GCF_000331145.2 Cicer arietinum | reverse complement strand
GTGGTGGTTATTTGCGATGAAAAGAGGAAGAGAGAGAAGAACGTACAAAAATGTATTTGCGATGAACGGAGGAGGGCGGAAGAGAGAGTGACAATCTTATACTATAAACATTGGAAGTTGGATTTGAAAAAAGGAAGAAAAGTAAGGGAATTGAATGTGTTCTTTACTCTTTTGCTTTTCAGAATCACTTTTGCTTTTCAGAATCACACAACAGAAGTAAGGTATTTGTATTGTATAATTTTTTTCTACCGTCTTTTACTAATTTTATATTATTAATTAACAATTAGTTTTTTCTTTTTTGATTCACACATTTAAATTTAGGTGATTTTCAATGTTAAAATGATAATTTCAACATGGACATTAATATATTTAGATAATAATAATAATAAATATATACAGTAAATTAAAAATAATTTATATTTAAAGTTTTGAAATAATACCTAACTAAGGTTTTAAAATTTATTCAAAATTTTGGTAAATTTAAAACTTTCAAAATGTAAATATGCTGAAAAAATTACCAATTACGAAACTTTGGAAAAATACCAAAAACGGTTATAAATTCTATAGAAAAATTCATCAGCAATCAGATATTATTATTATTATTACTACTGATAATCCGTCACCCTTCAAATTTTAATAACAATAAATTAATAGTAATAAATAATAATAAATTTATAATAATAAATAGTAATATATTTATAGTAATAAATTAATAGTAATAAATATGAAATAAATTACATGAAGAATGAAATAAATTTGATATATAATTTTGGAAGTTTCAATAATTTTTAAAAAAAAATTGAAAGTTTCGAAATTTTTGAAATGGAATTACTTAAACAATTTATTAGCACGAATCTCAAAAAAATTAATGAAATTTTAAAGAGATTTATGAAATTAAAATCCAAAATGATTGTGTAAAAAAACTAATGTGATGAAGAATTTTAAATTTTATAGATCATCCCATAATTTGTTAATCTTAAAGATAAAATTGTACTATATCAACAAATTCATAAACTAAATTGACCATTCCACCAAAAACAAATTACTTATAATTTTTTAGCATTAATTTCAATCTAATAATGATTTAAATTAACAATATCTCACCCGGTGAAAAGCTGGTACATGTGTCAATCCAACACCAAGTTCAGCCAAACAAGAGTACACCCTACCATCACTTCCATAAAGATGATGATACCTTTCCAAACAAGAATCAAAAACCTTAGCCAAAACATTAGCCAAAGAAGAACTAATAGCAAAACCAGCACCACCAAAAGCCATTCCAAAACCAAACAACCTATTCTGCTCATAAATCTCAGAGTGTGCACCAATATAGTACCAAAGCTCATGATCATATTTAGAAAGTGTCTTAACCAAATTCTCTGGCAAGAAAATTGTGTCATCATCACCAAACACATACCACCTCACATTTGAATGATTCAAAGCAACTGTCTCAACAACGACTCGAGCCACGCGTATCGCCGATCGAAGTCCACCTTTAAAAGTGTATCGAAACCGCGACGTGTCTCGAGATAAACAAAGAGGAGGAAGAGAAGAAGGGTCATCTTCATTACTAATACTATCCATAAAAACACAACCTTTCATTGCATTGTTGGTTTTCCACGATAGTTTCACATAATCTTTTCTTTTTGTCCATGAACTCTTGCTTGAAGCAATTCCAAACACAATGTGATCTAAAGTGGTGTTGGTTGAAATTGTTGACACATCTTGTGATGATGAATGATGCAAATGTTGTAGTAGCTTTGAATTTGAATTTGATGAATGACATAAAAGCCACAAAATGAAGATGTGACTAAAATGAAATTAACAAAAATTGTGCTTTGGTGTGTTTCTTAAATAACTGATGTTAATTAACAATGGGTAAGGTTGGTGTGAGAAACATGAAATGTGCCTAGTTTTGGTGTTTGAAGTAAGTTATAATTTGATGTGTAAAATTAAGGTAAGGTTGGTGTATGAGAAGAAAATAGTGTCACTTCCGATAAGATCTGTACGGTTGTGTGGTGAGCATGGTCATTGGATGTATTGACTATATAGAGAAGGGCATCAAAAGAAATGTTTAGGTAAGTTGCTTTATTCCGAGTGGTGGTTGCATAGGCTTTGGCATGTGATTGTGTTCCCTCGTGAGTCACTGAAAAACAAAAGCCATGGAAAAGGAATTGAAATGGAATCTTGTAGTACATTGCCATGGAAAAGGAAATGGAATCTTTTAGCCATTATATGTCATGCGCATCATTTTCTACCTTTTCCCTTCATTATTTGTCTTAACCGATAAAAAGTTGTTCCAATCAAAATTGAACTTAGTTAAAATGTGTCTTTGTTAATTATAATTATTGATGCAAATTATAGTCATATTTAATTTTATTTTTATTTTTGAATGATCAGATTTTTAGTGGATGAAACACCAATAAGAGTACACACAAACATGGAACACAAAGGAATTCCTTTTCCAAAGGACCAACCAATGGGTGTATACAGCTCAATATGGAATGCAGATGATTGGGCCACACAAGGAGGAAGAGTGAAAACAGATTGGAGTCATGCACCTTTTATTGCAACATATAAAGCCTTTGAAATCAATGCTTGTGAGTGTCCAATGTCAGTGGCTGCAATGGATAATACAAAGAGGTGTAGTAGTAGTAGTGATGATAAGAAGTTTTGGTGGGATGAGCCTAATTTGTCTGTACTTAATTTGCATCAATCTCATCAGCTTATGTGGGTCAGGGCTAAACATATGGTTTATGATTATTGTAATGATGTTAGTAGGTTTCCAATTACTCCTCTTGAGTGTGTCCATCATCGTCATAACTAGTAGTGAATTAATGTTTTTAATTAAGGGAGTAAATGTTGTTAATTAGTTAAGGTAAAATTAAAGTTATGGAACATGTCCCTTGTGTTTCATATTATTGTACTAATGTATATTGGCAAACTATAATGTGAATTACTTGGTGTTTTTCTACTTGTACAATGGAATTTCTACTTTTGTCGCAATAACAAGTACCTATGGGGAAAAAATTGTCTTTTAAACATCTATTTCAATTTAATTGTTATTTTCTAAACATACATCTTATTAATTATACTATTTTATTTTAAAAGACGAAAAGACAAACTACATACATTAATGTATAAATGGCATTTTAGAATATGAACACATAAAATTTACTTTACATGATTGAGGGCATTTAAATAGACACCATTTAAATAGCATAAATGATTGAGGGCATGAATGTCTCATTGAATTTAAGAGAATTGTCTAATCCATCATAATCTATTCAAAAATAATATCCAATACATTCTCGTCAATTGATTAGTGTTGAATACAAAAAAGTATAATTTATATAATACAAATTTCCAATAATCAATTATTGTCGATCGATAATTTGATTAATTAAATAATCTAACATAAAATAGAAGCTAAACAAGAGAGTTTTGAGATTTTTTCATAGATAGAATTTGAAGATTAAGCTCGATTAACTCAATTTCTCAAAAGTCTTTAGTAATTGAAATAAAATAATTAATTAAGGTATTCTTAAATTTGAGTTTTGAATGTGTGATGAACTATCCCTATAGTATCTTAATGTATATTTAAATTTAAGTTTAGAATGTTTGATGGAGTATCATGTAGTATCTTAACGACTTAAACTTAAAACAAATATCAAATTAGTAAATTTGTTTTTTAAGTATTTTACTACATCCACCTCTATATATAAAATTTCATTAATCAATGTAAAGTCTAGTTCAACTAGTAAAAATGTCAAAATTAGTAAATTGGATGACACATTTCGAATTTGAAATCAGAACTATTTTTCAATTAATTAAAAAGAGAGAAGTAGTTGACCCTTTAACCTTTTATATTTAATTAGGGTAATTTTGTGAAAAATCTAACTAATGTTTCTTGTAATTTGAAAAGAGCTTAATCTTTTGAAGTTTTATTGTTTATATCTTACTATTGCATCGTTATGTGATGACTTTGCATTTTGTTGAACCTCAGTCTTTTTTTTTTCCCTTCTCTCTTCATTACTTCTTAGAGTTCTTATTATTAATACAATATATTATCAGTAAAACATCAATTATTTTATTATGCTAATATACTATTATTTACTGAATTTCAACTCATTTAATTATTTCACCAAAAAAGTTAATAAAGATATTTAAATAAATAAAATTATTTTTTTTCATTTAAATCAACATAAATCATTATTTTTTAAAAATTGTGTATAATGCAAATGAAATATTTATAAATTTAACTGGAGAATAGTTTTAATATATTTAGTGATTCAAGAATGGATCAACGTAACCTTGAGTTAATTTTTATATTCTCTTTTTTTTTGGCAAGGTCTAAAAAGTATTCCCTCTCTTACAATCAATTATAAGCAAAAATATTTATTTTTAGATTTATAATTTACGATAGTTACGTGCTTTTAATTTTTTTAATTTTGTATAAAAGAGAGAATATAATTACTAACTTACATCGTTTATTATTATGATAATCTTATAATATAAGGAATTATTGCAAATATCTATTTATTAAAACAATGTCTTTAAATATTAACAGATTAATTAATTCTTTTTTTGTATTTTAGGTCAATAAAATACATACTTTTTTTGTATAATTGAGTTTAATAAAAATATGATTCAATAGTTTCCAAAATACATTAATTATGTGAAATTTTATTATTTATTTTTAGATACTACAATTCATTTGTTTCAAAATATAATTAAAAATTAATAAAAAAATTTAATATATTTATTTATGTTAATTTATTTTAACTTATATTTTGAGATGGAGTAATATAATATCCATTACTAATTATTGAATGAAATTTAGTTACTTATTTCAATGACTTGGCATTTGCATTTGCATCGAATGACTTGGCAATTGGTACCACAAGCTCACAGGTTGGATGGAAATTTCCGTTGGGGGACCAAAATAAATAGCATTTGATTGGGGAACAGATCATGGAGTATAGGTTTGTACTCTTTTGGAGGCAATGAAAATTATTATATTAAATTAAATAGATTAAATAGAAGGTTGTGGGCCAAAATATTTAAGAATCAAGGACTTAGCTTTGTTTGGGTAATGTTTTCCTCGTGTCTTGTAATGCCACATTTGAAAAGGTTTGTACAAATCTTTTAATGCATGAACTATGACATGATTCGATATGATTGTCTTGCTTTACTAAAGCTTTATGAAAAATAGGAAGAAATCATTTTTATATATTTTTTATTATATATGTCATAGGCTTTTGTTAAAGATTTTTTTAAATAAATTATATTATTTTATCTTTTAGTTATAATATTTTAAATGAAAAATTAGTATGAATAATTTAATTTAAAATATCATTTAAAATATTTCATCTATTTGTTACATCTCTTGTTAGCTAATGAAAGTTTAAAAAATGATTAAAACAAAAGCTATTTTGAGAAATTCTTTATAAAAATTATTATTAAAAGATATATATATTTTTTAAAACAAATGTGATTTTTTGTCATGTTAATACCTCTAATAACAAATATCTAATATATTGAATATCAAAATTACTTTTTTTAATCGATAACAAATGAGTCTAAAACAACTTTTAAATTTTTTAAATAAATTATTATATAAATTATAAAATCAAATTTAATTTTTAAAAATCTTAAATCAACATGTTTATTATTTTCTTCAAATAATTTTTATTTTAACTCAATCAATTTAATTCAACTGGTTTCGTAACTCCAAGTTTGCTAAAGAAAATTGCAATTTAATCTATACAAAATTGTAGAAATGAGTGAATAAATATAAATTGCAAAATAACTATTTAAACAAAACTAGTTTCATAACCGATTTATATGATTATTCAAAAAGGGATTAGTCTTGTCGGCTTCATTTATAACCAACATTGGAGTTGAGCACAATGAGGAAGAACACTAGCATTGTTGAGTTGGTTAGACATGGAGTCACAAGGTTTGCTACCATATTTCTTACTTTGCAAAGATTCATAAACAAAAAACCAACCTTAGAAATATGTTCACTTCAGAAGAATGGTTGAAGTCCAAGACAGCTAACGATGCTAAGGGATAAAAGGAAACCTGTATTGTACTTTTGACATTATTTTGGAATGATATTATCTACACTCTTAAGGTTATGGGACCTCTTGTACAAGTGTTAATACTTATTGATAATGAGAAAAAACCTGCAATGGGATACATATATGCAGCAATGGTCAAGGCCAATGAGGATATTCGAAAAACTTCCAATGAACAAGCAAGCAAGTAAATAGATGTATTTGCAATCATTGATGAAAGGTGAAAATGTCAACTTCGTCATCCATTGCATTATGTAGGTTACAACCTTAATCCGAAATATTTTTATAGCTAACCAGAAATTGAGCATGATCTCATATTGGTGGAAGGTCTTCACTTATGCATTGGAACACTTAATGAAAGTCATCAAATGAGTGACATGACTACAACATAGTTGGCGGAATATAATATTGTTAATGGTCTCTTTGGATTCAATGGAGCAATAAGATAAAGAGCAACATTAGCTCCTAGTAATTGGAACTTCATTTATTTTCTACTTAAATTTTTTAGCACACAACTTGTATAAAATGAAAATGATTGTTTCATTGTAGTTGAGTGGTGGAAGACTTATGGAGCACAAACTCCACTTTTGCAAGTATTGGCCATTAAAGTGTTGAGTTTGACATGCAGTCTTCAGGATGTGAGCGTAATTGGAGTACTTTTGAGCATTTAAGTTAATACTTGTTATTAAGTTATAGAGTATTCTATTATTTAGGTTCATATTAATTTAGTAAACTAACATTTTAAATTATAATACATAGATTCCTTCTAAGAAGAGAAGTAGAATTGAGGATAAGAAGTTGGAAGACTTGGTTTTCGTTAAGTATAACCAGACTTTAAAAGAGCGCTATGATTATCGTGATGTGATTGATCCAATCGTATTGAATGATGATGATGATTATATCAATGAATTTGAAGTGGGAGACTTGGGGGAACATGGTGAACCTATTGAAGAATTAGTTTATGTCAGTGATAATCTAACTTGGACTAATGTTGCCAATGCAAGTGGGGCTAATGAGCTGATGGTCTACACTACGCGGGCATCAAAAGAAAAGGCAGTTGCAAGTGCATCTAAGGCAATAGCACAAGAAGCAATATCAAAAGAAGTGGTTGTAGAAGAAGATGTTGAAGAAGTTGAACCTATTTATGTTGAAGATGATGGAAAGGAGGAGACCGAAGAATATATTGAAGTTGATGGGGAATATGAAGAGGAGGAAGAGGAAGAAGACTATGTTGAAGATGATGGAAAGGAGGAGACCGAAGAATATATTGAAGTTGATGGGGAATATGAAGAGGAGGAAGAGGAAGAAGACTATGTTGAAGATGATGATGATCTTTGATTCCTCTAAGATGCATTTTAATTTTAATATTTTGTTAATTTATTACTCTACTATGTCGAAGAATATGGTGATATTTGGTATCTAAATGTATGTTTTGATTAAGACTTGAGGTTTTTATTACTATTTATAAATGTTTATGAGTTTGAGACATTGTTTAATTATGCATGTTTATATAGTATTATTCATGTAATTTGTCTAAAAAATAGAGGTAATTCTAGTATCCTGCAACCCGCTATCCTGGTTTTGGGGTTGGTCGCACCGCACCGCTATCTGAGATTTACTACCTAGGGTTGTTGTAAACTCATTAAGAAAGATGTAGGACTTGTGTAGCTTGATGTTTTATTTTTTAATAACTAGTTCTTTTATTCGACAAATATTATAATTTAGTTATAATTAATGTACTATAATAAAGTACTATTTGTTATGAAATATAAGTCTTTGTTATATGATATTATTAGTTGTTATTAAACTAATCGTTTTATTATTATTTTTTATTTAAAAACAGTTGTTATAATATTAGTTTTTAAAAACTAGTCATTATATACCAAGTCTATATATCAAATATACGACAATTTTCAATGTCTGCTCATTCCCTCATTTTCTCATCAAAATCGTGCAATCTTCTCTCATTTTCTGATATCATCCATATAATGGATACAAAAATTGATTTTAATACGACCTTTAACCAAGTCATATACTATATTATGCGAGTGGGATTAAGAACAAGTCGTGAACAACACTAGGTGCAAACAAAGAAGGTCGGTGATAAATTGAAATTGTGAAGATGAACACAATCAATTGTTCCATGACGATTTCTTTGAAAATCTTACATACACAAATACTCAATTTCGACGAAGGTTTCGAATGAGGAGACATGTGTTCTTAGAATTGTTGAAGCCCTTAGAAATCATGATCAATACTTCTATATGAGAGTTGATGCAACTCGTAGAAATGGTATTTCACCATTACAGAAATGCACTATTGCTATTTTAGTACAAATAAATATTTTAATTAGAGACAAAATAAGGTGCAAATAAAAAATATAAAAAAGTGTGGGTTATAGGAGAAAAAAAGTGTATTAGTTGCATAAAGTGTGATATGACATGTAGGAACTTTTTGTTAGTGGTGTTTGTAATTGTCGAGAAAAAATCAAAGATAATTATCTTAATAATACATAACATTTTGTCCACACCTGTGCAAATAAATGACCAAATAAAAAATACAATTCTACATGACAACAATAATTGACATTAAATATGAGACAAATACAATTTTTCAACGAGGAAAACTTCTCTCAAAATAAGAGAATAAAAACCACGGGACCTAGTCTAGTAAAAAACTTACATTATAATAATTAATGGGTACACCATAATCTTCTTAGTAACACTAGGGAACATCAATCAACAATAGTTATCACCAAATAGTGGAAACCAAACAAATTACACACAATCATCCACTAAAAAGAGTATTTTAAAGTAACTTTTAGAGAAGGTAAAACTACTAACATTATATATTAATATAACATACTCAGTGGTAGAAATATCATACTAAAATTATAGATCAAATGGAACAAGTTTGCTACACACATATTACCACCGGAACCAAACTTTTCTTCCTTGTTTTTAAGCTATCCATCTTTCTATGTTTCCTTTTCCTTCATGCAGTGTTGCTTTCCTGATTTTAACATAGGGATTTAAAATCTCTGCTTTTTTTTCTTCTCTACATGGGCCAAGCCCAATAAAACACATATTCTTTCTTTCTTTAATAATAATAACAATAATAATACTAATACTGATACTAATACTAATAATACTAGTAACATTTGTGGATTCCACTTGGGAAGTGAGTTCATCCAACAAATCTCCCTCTCACGACTCAAGTAGGAAAGTATTGTTCAACCATGTCGGCCTTCTTTCTACAATATATCCTCTTCGACATAGGCAAGACTTTCGTCATCATATCTGAACCATTATCATCAATATGGATCTTTTCAATTAAAAAGACTTTTTTTTTTCTAGTGCATCTCGTATGTAATGATATCACACCTCAATATGTTTCGCTTTTGCATGAAATATCGAATTCTTGCTGAGATAGATTGCACTCTAACTATCACAAAATAACATAAACTTGTCTTGCTTGAGACCTAACTCCCCCTACAAACACCATCATATAACTAGAAGTAGATTTTCTAAAATCAAGATCACCTGCCATATATACATATGTGTAGCCATCCAACACGTGTTCACCACCTTCATAGTATAATACTAATAATACTAGTAACATTTGTGGATTCCACTTGGGAAGTGAGTTCATCCAACAAATCTCCCTCTCACGACTCAAGTAGGAAAGTATTGTCCAACACGTGTTCACCACCTTCATAGTATAAACACTCTTTGGAAGTGCCTCTGAGGTATCTGAGAATCCACTTCACTGTTTACAAATGATTTTTACCACGATTAGAGATAAATCAACTGACAACTCCAACTGCATGAACAATATCTGGCCTTGTGCATACCATAACATACATCAAACTATCAACTGCAGATACATAAGGAAATTTCTTCATCATTTCTTTGTCTTTCTCACTTGTAAGACATTGATCATAATTCATTTTGAAATGAGTAGCAAGTAGCGTACTAACAGTTTTGCAATTGGTCTTGTTAAACCTCTCTAACACTTTCTCAATGTAATTGTGTTGAGACAACCATAACTTATCATTCTTCCTGTCACGAGTAATTCTCATGCCCATAACTTGCTTTGCAGGACCCAAGTCTTTCATTTAAAAAGACCTGGTGAAATCTTTCTTTAGAGATTCAATCTTCTTAGTGTTATGACCAACAATTAACATGTCATCCACATTTAACAAGAGAATAATATAATCACCATAAGAGAATTTCTTGACAAACATTCAATGGTCAGAAGAAGTTTTACCTACCCATGTTTCTCCATGACAGACTCAAATTTCTTGTACCATTGTCGATGTGCTTGCTTGAGCCCATACAAACTTTTCTTCAATTTACACCCAAATTACTCTTTACCTTCCATATAAAACTCTTCCTCCAAATCGCCATGAAGGAATGCAATTTTCACATCAAGTTGTTCAACTTCTTGGTTCAAACTAGCTGTTAACCCAAGCACAACTCAGATAGAGGATATTTCACCCCACATGAAAAAATTTCTTCAAAGTCAATACCTTTTCTCTGATTACAACCTTTCACAATCAATCTTGCTTTGTATCTTGGTTGAGAACTATTCTCTTCTGCCTTTATCTTGTATACTCATTTATTCTTTAGTGATTTTCTGCCCTTAGACAACTTTATCAAGTCAAATGTGTGATTCTCATGCAAGGAATTCATCTCTTCTTGCACGACTTTCAATCATTTTTCTCTATCAACATTTGTAATAACCTCTTAGTAGTACTATGACTTTCCACTACCAATGATCATCATACACTCGTGTGGAGGGTATCTATGAGAAAGTTAACGTTCTTTAGTAGTTCTTCTCAACTCAAATTCAATTGACAGCTCAGTTAGAACCTGCTCATAATGGTGAGCTACATGATCATCAGTTACATTCTGACCATCTATGTAACTTTTGGAATTTGATTTCTGTTTCTCAGCATTATCAAAATCTTCAATAGTCTAGTCTTCAAGAAATATCACATCTCGACTTCTTATAATTTTTATTGAGAAAGCATACATCTGATTTTGTCACTAATAGTATGATTCATTCTCTCTACAACATCATTATGCGGAGGTGTCTTTGGAACTATTTTCTCAAGTAGGATTCCATGTTTTCTACAATACTCTTCAAACGGACCTCTGTTTTTATCACCGTTATCTGATCGAATAAATTTCAATTTCCTTCCCTTTTCTCTTTCAACACTTGCATGAAAATTCTTGAAGACTCCTAGTATCTGGTCTTTAGATTTCAAAGGAAATGCCTACACTTTTCTAGAATGGTCGTTAATAAAAGTAACAAAATATGATCCAATGTCAAGAGATTTACTATCCATCATGAAAACATGAGTATGAACTAAATCTAGATTATTGTGCCTCATATAAGGACCAATATTATGAAAAGAAACTCTATGTTGTTTTCCAGCAAAATAATGAGTTCAAGTTTTTACGGACATACCTTTCACAGGAAGACAATTTTTCGTCGCAAGTATTTTGAGTATTTTCTCACTCAAGTGACCAAGGTGCATATACCATAAATTAGAAGAGGCTTCTTCAATTGCATTCACTTTTTCATTGCATAACTTGGTAGGAATCCTATAGAGAGAAGTGGAACTTTTCTCCTTTGCAACCACTAAGGACAATTTGGTGATTTTACATATACCACCACCACCACCAAAATAATTGTGATAACCCTCAACATCCAAGGCTTTCACTGAAATCAAATTGAGACGAATATCAGAAACATGTCTAACATTCTTCAATTGAATCTTTCAACCAATCCCAGTTTCAACCCAAACATCTCCCATACCGATAATTTTAAATACTTATTCATCTCCTATTTTTACCGTGTCAAAACTACCACACTGTAAGATGAGTAGAAATCATGCCTAAGAGTAACATGATATGAGACACCCGAATCAATAGTCCAAGTTGAATCCTAACATGCAAGGTTTATGGAATTATCATCACAAATAATGTAGACATTACTAACAGATACAACTGTTGTTGTATCTTTATTATTTTTCTTATATTTGTCTTAATCTCTT
>NC_021165.2:58141880-58177772 GCF_000331145.2 Cicer arietinum | reverse complement strand
CTTTCCCTTGATTGATATCTCTTAAGGAACCCTTTAATTTCTCTTTATATGACCTGTTTTTCCACAGTTATAGCATATCACTTCTTTTCTAGTCCTCGACTTGCTATGACTTTCTGAATTTGTGCATCTTTGGAAGTGCCTAGATTGGCTTCTCCCCCGTGACTCTATAACTAGTGCTTCTACTTTGAGGAAGAACCAATCAAACCACATTCCTTTCTTCGAGCTTCTTCATTCAACATAGTTTCTTTAACTATTGATATTTTTTAGCTTTCCACTTGGAGTTGAATTGGTCAATGTCACAACAAGGACTTCCCAATTATCAAGCAATGAACTCGACAATAACTACACTTGCATCTCATCATCTAATTTATTATATGTCGTTGTCAACTGATTCACTGTATTATGAAAAATACTATATGCTATGCCATTGAATCCCCATCTTTGTATTTCATATTCACCATCTTCTGAATCAAGAATGCTTTATTTCGCACATTATTTCATTTATACATCTCTTTTAATTTCTCTCACATTTTGTTAGCATCTACTTCACTTTCAACATGTGGGTATACACTAAGATCCAACAATTGTCTCAGCCACGCCACTGCCTTTCTATTCATCTTTTTCCAGTCAGCGTCCGATTTATCAATGGGTTTAACAGTGTTACCCTCAATAGGATCATACCAATCTTTACTATATAACATGTCTTCCATGAGAGTCTTCCAAAGTGTAATATTAGAAGAGTTGGGGTTAATCATATTCACATCAATCGAACTCTAGATACCATTTTGTTGAGAAAAAAAACCCAAAGATAATTATCTCAATAATGATGAAAATTTCCCTCCACCTGCGCAGATAAATGACCAAATAAAAAAAATACAATTTCATAGAGCAACAATAATCGACAGAAAATTAAATAAGAGACAAACACAAATTTTTAACATGAAAATTTTTCCTCATAATGAGAGAATAAAAATTATGGTACCTAGTCCAGTAGAAACTTCCAATAGAAAGTTGGATGAGCTTTATTCACAACATGTAATTCTTGAAGATGCGACTTTAGCCATATTAATTAAGCATTTACAACTGCAAGACTCCTATATTTTGCCTCAATGCTTTGATCTAGAAACCACTGGATGCTTATCTGAAGATCATGAAACCAATTTATTTATCAAATAAACACAATAACCTGTAGTGGAACGTCTATCATCAATGTCAGGCCCCCAATTTACATCACACAAAGTAGTCATATGCAGATGTGTAGATTTGGAGATGGCGAGACCAAAGTATGAAATGCCTTGAAGATATCTTAGTATATGTTTAGTTATTGTCCAATGAGCTTCTTTTGGGGGATGCATGAATTGAAAAACTTTGTTAACAACATATGCCATGTTAGATGGAGTGATGGTAACATACTGCTGTCCACCAACAATAGATCTATATAATGAATGATTAGCTACATCGAGAAAGTTTGTTAAGGATAATTTGAGATTAGAAACCATATGAGTAGGCATGTGATTGGGATTTTCCATATTTGCTTGGAGTAAAAGGTCTTGGATGTATTTGGTTTGAGTTAAACTAATGCAGCCAAAGGGTTGATTTTGAACTTGGATGCCTAGAAAATAATGTAAATCACCCATGTGTTTGAGGGGAAAGCTAAAATTGAGAGAACTGGTGAGAGAGTTTATTGCAGACAAAGAGCTACCAATGATTATAATATCAACCACATAGACTAGGATGAAAAGAGTATGTGCTTGTGTTACTTTAGTAAAATAAGAAACATCACTCTTAGTTGATTGAAAGCCCAATTTTGTAAGAAAATATTGCAGTTTCTAAAACCAAGCTCGTAGGGCTTGTTTGAGGCCAAAAAGAGCTTTATTAAGCTTGCAAACTAGTGTGCCATCACCATGAATAAAACCTGGAGTTTGGGCCATGTAGATAGACTCAATGAGATCACCATTTAAAAATAAATTATTGATGTCTATTTGTTGAATAGGCCAATTTTGAGAGAAATCAATAATGAGGATGACTCAAAAGGTTGTAGGCTTTACAATAGGGCTAAATGTCTCAGAAAAATCAAGGCCTTCTTATTGATGCAAACCATTGGCAACCAATCTTGTCTTATACTTAGAACTAGTGTCGTATGGATTATATTTAATTCTAAAGACCCATTTACATCCTATGATGTTGTTGTCGGAAGGAGGAGGAACAAGACTCCATGTGTTGTTTTGTATAAGGATTGCTTATCTTGATCCATTGCAGTTTTCCAATGAGGCGAGTTGAGAGAAGATTTAATTGATTTTGGCTAAAGATGTCGATTACTAAATGATGAAGTAAGATAAATCTTTGGTTTGAAGATGCCACATTTTCCTCTAGTTGTCGTATTATGATCATTGATAGTGCAAGGTCTAGTTGGGTCAACAGGCTCAAGAGTTGATTGAGATGAAATAGATGAAGTTGAGGTTGGGCTGGAATTAGAAAGGGAGCTATGAGCAAGTGAAATTGACCTAGACAAAGCATAAGCATATGAGGCAGCTAGATGAGTATATTGTCTTGGAATCTTAGAGGAAACAACCGTAGTGGCATCAATAGTAGAAGTATCACGCAAAATAGAAATTTCATCATTAGGTGAAAGTAATGACAGTCTATTTCGATAAGGAAAAAAAGCTAAAATAGGTACATATTCATAAGAGGAATCAACAAAAACAACATGATTAGGCGTATGATTATGTAATTGAGGATCAACTTGAAAAGGAAACAAATTTTCATAAAAAATGACATGTCTTGAAATGTAAATTCTACCATTCAGAGCTAAACATATATAACCTTTATGAGATGAGCTATTGCCCAAAAATACACATTGTTGATATCCAAATTGCAATTTATGTTTGTTATAGGGTCTTAAATAGGGATGGCAAGCACATCAAAAAACTTTAAAGGCATTGTAATCAGACATTTGATGAAAAAGAACTTGTAAAGAAGAGCAATTATTAAGAATTGGAGTTAGTGATCTGTTAATGATATGGACAACAATTTTGAAAGCTTCATCCCAATAGTGTAAAAACATAGATGCATTTGCCAATAATGTAAGGAAAACGTCAATGATATGACAATGCTTTCTTTCAGCAGAACCATTTTGTGCATGTATAAGGACAACTTACTTGATGGATGATGCCATGATTATAAAGAAATTTGGCAAAGGCTACATACGTTTTTACCACCATCAGTTTGTAGAGACTTAATCTTAAGTCCAAGTTGATTTTCAATCATTGTTTTAAAATGAGCAAAGTATGTAAAGGCTTCAGATTTAGCTTGTAACAAGTAAATTCAAGTAAATTTGAAATAAGCATCAATAAAATGTGCGTAATATTTGCTATCATTAGTAGATGTAATGGGTGCAGGACCCCAAATATCATAGTGAATAAGTTGAAGAGGAGAATCTTATATAGTTAAGGAATCATGAAAAAGAAGTTTATGTGATTTACCCAAGCAACATACCTTACAAACTGTGGACATATTAATGGAATGAGAAATATTACAATTATTCAATGCAACAGATACAACTTTACTAGATACACGATCAAGTCTCACATGCCAAAAATCATTATCAAATTTAGTATTACAAAGCTTACTCAATTACCTCATATTATCTCATCAATTGAATTACTCAATTTACACCTTTTTTTATTTTTTATTTTGCTTTAAATTTGTTTGTCACGTTGAATGCAAGTGAGTTTCTCCGCTCAAGATCAAACTATGACAACAACTTATAGAGTATATGCACTTGTTGGTAAGGGTTTTATATTAGTACGAATAAAATTAAAATTAAAATCGTGAATTAATCTAAAATAAAAAAAAATAAAGTACAAACATTAATATTTGTTAGGTGGACCTACACTATAAATGAAACTCATTAATTTTATTATTATTATTATTATTATTATTATTATTATTATTATTATTATTATTATTATTATTATTATTATTAAAAAAGTAAAAGAAAGAAAAAAAATCAAAGTGTTTTATTAGGTTTGGTTTATGTAAAGAAAAATAAAAGTAATTTAAATAACTAAGAAACATTATGCAAACAGCACTGCAGAAAGAATAAAAATAAAAAGGAAGTGGTAGCCGCACAGTAACATGGAGGAAAAGAAAAGTTTGATTTCAGTGGTAATGGATGTGTAGCAATTTTTTTTTTTCATTTAATCTACAATTTTAGTATCCACTAAATTTGTTATTTTAATATTATGAGTAGTTTTATCTTCTTTAAGATTTACTATGGAATATCCACTTTAGTCGAAGATTATAAATATGTTGTTATTGTTGATTGATGTTCTCTATTGTTATTAAGAATACTATGTATACATTTGTTTTTATTCTCTCAATTTGAGAGAAGTTTTTCACGTTAAAAATTGTGTTTGTTTCATATTTAATTTTTTGTCAATTATTATTGTTATGTGGAATTGTATCTTCTGTTTGACCATTTATCTGCACAGGTGAGAGAAAAATATTATGCATTATTGAGATAATTATTTAGATAATTTTCTCTTGTTTTTCCCCATCATATTTTTGATATATCATTACATCTGTTTTTGTAATAATTATTTGAATTAGATATCTTTTCTAAAACAAACTTAATCATATGTATAAATTTTAATAATTTTTTATTAATATATGAGATGTTGAATTAAAAATTTAAATGAAAATGCATTATCACTAACTTAATGAAAACACAAAATTTTATTTTGTAAATCTATTATATCTATATATATATAATGTATCCAGTGAGAACCGATAGTTATTATGACAAACGAGAACTATTAATAATAGCCATTGCATTTAATTAACGCCTAATATTAATAATAACCATTGGCAAAGTTGTTAGATTATATAAACTCGAAATAACATTCTCAATAGTTAAGTTACAACGATTGAAATATGAAATTTGTGAAATTTGAGCCAATAAAATGTTACATAATAAGAATTGTAATTTGATAGTTACAATAATATTACAATAAACAATAAAAATAGAGATTTAATAAAAATTAAATCCTTAAGTCAAAAAAATATAAAAAAAATATCTTTATTATGGAGTTTTTAATTCGAGTTATTACGAAAATAGAAAGAAAATAAATTTGGAGATATTATAACATATAGTATTTAAGAGTTATTGGGTGGAAATATAATCACATAATTTTTATTCAGTAATTTAGTCTGTATTTTTGTAATAACTCTTAAATATAATAACTCCATATATATATATATATATATATATATATATATATAATGTTTTTATTAAATTAAATGACTTAATTTTTTAAAGTATCTATTTTTATATACAGTAATATTTTTTTTTCTTCAATTTATCCCTTGTTTTAACTATTTTAATTTTGATTCTATCTTTTCATGCCAATTAAACAAGATATTTTTTCTTTTAATTAAATGTATAAATTTGCGGATTCTATTATTTTTATTGATGAACACGTCACTACCTATTTATCCAATAATAATAATAATGGTAAGAAATGTAGTTTGGTCCCTTTTTCATATATGTGGTTGGGGCACACAATAAATTGAAAAGGCCGACTAATTAGATGCGTTGATCGAGTCCCAACTAGGGATGGTAATAAGTAAGATTTGGGTAGAGTATTATAGTACTCGTCTCTATATCCGTGATTTAAATAAATACTCATACTCGTGTTCTTACTCTTATCCTCTGAACACCTAAGTGTCCATACCTGTATCCAATATCCACGCTTTAACTAAAATAGACAATAAATAAATGATATTGTTGTGATTAAATTTAAATACTATCCAAATATCTTAAATCCAATCATAAAGTATTATAGATCAACATATTTTTTAACTCAATATTTCAAATGAACACTTGTTACAATATACATTCAAATATCTATAATAATACTCTATGAAGTTACAAGTCTAACGACAATATTATTTGAGATGTGTAAAAACCATTGATAGGAAGTTACAAATATAGTTATAAAGTTACGATTAATAAGACATAACTCTTAGTTATAAAGTCACAATTATTTACCTATTCATCATAATCAAATTCTTAAATTTTTTACAAACGTTTATCTTTCGATTATAAATATAGTAGTGGTCCAATGATATTAATAGATGTTAAATATAAAAGAAAACAATTAATTAAACTAAACATTAATATAATATATAAATGATATATTTATATAAGTGCGGGAGCGGGACGAGGTACTATAGTACCTGTACTCGCATCCATATCCGCTTGATTTTGCATGTATTATTCGTCTTCGTGCCCATATCCATTATACTAGTTTTTACTCTACCTAGTGAATTTTTTTTATAGGAGTATCCACTAAATCTAAATCTAATTGACATCCCTAGTTCCAACTATTATTATTATTATTATTATTATTATTATTATTATTATTATTATTATTATTATTATTATTATTTTTATATAAAAATTAAAGATTAGGTTCAATTTGTTTCGATTTAAAATAGATAAGAAAATTTTAAAGTTTAATGATCAATTATAAAATAATTTAAATTTATCTTCCTTTCCAGGCCTTCCTTGAGATTTAAGTGCCACGTATAATTATGAATTTGGTACCTATTTTCACAAGTCTTTATTGACTATCAAATACTTATTGTCTTACCAAAAAGATGTACAAAAAAAAGTTATTAACTATTTTAATACACCATAAAGTAAAATAAAATAGCGTTGAAAAAAATCTAAAGATTATATGAGCATTAAAAGTTCATATCGATTCAAAACTACAATAGGATTATAGAAAAATTAATTATATTTATCAAGCTGAATATATAGTAGTAATATACATCACTAGCAACAAAATTCAGTCACCCGCTAATATTGGTGTTTTTGTTTTTTTTTAGTTTTTATTTTTTTATTTTTTTTTAAAATGTATAAATCTTGTAGTGGAACTTTATAGTGTTAGAACATGTTGTATAATTGAGAGGAATTGAAATTGCGAAGAAAAGAGAAGAAAACAAATTATTTAGAAAACGGAGAATGATTAACAGTCTGGAGAATGTAATATGAAGAATGTAATCTGGAGAATGATTGACACTCTGAAATTCATTCAAAAAAATTTTGTATATGTTCTTGGTTATGATGACTTTTATAGAAGCAATTTCTTATTGTACAAGTTATAACAACATCAACTATCTTTTAAACATATTCTAACTAACTAATTAAAAATCAATTTGAATTACATCCAACATGCCCCCTAACTCAAAGTGATTGACATTAATACAAGATTGTTCCTTATCTATTTGAACTTCACCCTCTTCAAGCTTTTAGTTAGGATGTTTGTCTTTTGATCATTGATACTGGAGTGCTCTAGTTTCATCATTCCTTTCATTACTTGATCTCTTAAGAAGTGAAACTTTGTTTCTATATGTTTGCTCCTTCCATAAACACTTGGATGTCTTGCACATTCTTGAGAAAAATGTCATACTTCACCACACCGATAGCACAGTTTCATGCGCTTTGCTGATATGTTCAAACAATCATTGCTTTTCTTATACTTCATCTTTATTTTCACTCTCTGATTCAACAACCTCTCACAAGTTGCATTTTTCACCGCAATCATGCCTTCTTCAGTCAAGGCACTCATGTTCAACAATAAATCAACTTATGTCCCTTTGTCGCCTTGACCAATTGCAGTCTTTAATGCTTCAGATTTTATCTATGTCACCAACTTCATATCCTTTTTCGAAAATCCATTCAGCTGCTGCAAATCAGTCTTATTGCAAACCGAATGACCAACAATTATTGCCATACTGCTAGAAGCTACAACATGAGTTTTAGCCATATCCATTGGCTTCCCTTCCACTTCAAAGATATTCAGCACTTCTGCTTGCCCAACTACTTTGATATTAGTACGAGTTGTTATCTAGTTAAGATAAATAGGTGGACTCTTGACATTGAATCCAACTATGCATGCACTACAAGCCTGTGCTAGGTCCACATCAGTGTCAAATGAGTCATCTATATGTTAAGATACACCACTCACTTCTTCAAAAACATTATTATTCTTGGTCAATACCATGTCCTCAGTCTCGACTAAACTCATCTTTAACAAGCTCTTCCCCAACAATCTCACAGACCTCTTGGTGCTATATGATGTTTTCTTACATACTTCTCTCTACAGCACATAAGATTCTTCAACTCCCAAACTATCACCAGAATACTTTTCCAACTCTTCTGCTTTGTTCTTCAGCACCAAAGTCTTAGTCTCCGCATCTACAAGCTTGTGGAGAACCTATGTCTGATTTTCAAAAAGTTTCTTTTGTTCTTCTAATAATGCAAGTTGTATATCTGTCTCGACTTTCAAGTTCTGGACCACCTTTGTGATGGTCAGGTATTCAATCTCAGCTTCAATCTTCTGTTTAAAAAGCTCATCAACCTTGTACTCTACTTCTCTAAGTTTTTCTTCCGATAAACCTACCATGTTTGCAAATTCTTCCTTAGGAAACTTTCCATTACTCAAGGCTGTTTCAACTTCAACAATCCTCGGATCCTTCAGCGCAAGTACGCCTTGTAAATATTCCTTTTTTCTACGAGTAGAAACTACAGGGACCCTTCTCCTGCAACTTGGCATATTAGCAAAAGTGAATGGAACATTAACATCTTTGTTCTCTTGCTCAACATCTCCTACATCAACTCATGCTCTTGCTACACGGTAGACTGCTTTCCTTTGATTTGTAGTTCTACAAGCTGTAGGAGATTGAACAGCTTGAGTACCAACATCACCTTCCCTTATATTCAAAGTCTTATCCAATCCTTTAACCTCCATCATTCTTGAAGATCTGGTTTGCAGTGTTGTTTTGAAGGTTCTGTTTTTTGACAGTGGGGCCTTCAATACAAGCCTCTTTGCACTATCAAACATCTTTATTTGTCCATGCTTCATCTTTATTGAATATCCCTTTTCAAGCAGTTGTGTAAGACTTAGCATATTGTTTTTCATTCTTGGCACATACAACACATCACATATGAAATATTGATTTCCATATCTCCTTCGAATCAACATATTTCCAACTCCTTCTGCAATTACTTTGTTATTATCTGCAAATTTGTTTTTGCCTTTTATTCTTTCATCAAGACTCACAAATCACTCTTTATGTCCAATCATAGGATTAGAACAACCAGTATCGAGAAACCAGAACTGGGGCAGATAACGTTCTTTGTTTTTAACACTTTTTCCAAAACATTTTTGGTTTGTAGTTGCCATCAACAAGATTATGTCTTAAAATGGAGAACGTTCTCCATTTGTGGTGGACATCAATAACACATCATCTGAATCTGAATCTTCAACTATCATTAGTGCTTCACCATCCTCTCTTTGGACATTCTTGGATCTGCATTCATCTACAAAATGCCCCCATTTTTTATGATTGTAACATTGGATTCCTTTCTTGTTGAATTTCTTCCTGACATTCGAATTCTTGCTGATGTTTTCACTTATGTTATGATTTCTTGAGCTTCTAGCCTCTTCATTAGAATCAATAGTCTCTTTATCAGAATCGTATTTCTTGTACCACTTGATTTTACCCTTACCGTTCTTGTGATTCACATCTCTTTGGCTGGTTTTCTTGCTAACTTGGGTCTACACGGCCTACATTTGAGATGTTGAGGTTGCTACAAACCTTTCTCTTACTTTTAATTCATGAGCTTCAAGAGAGCCTTGCAAATCCTCCGTCTTCATCTTATCATGATCATTTGATTCTTCAATTACCCCCACTATGTTATCTTACCTTTGTGTTAATGTTCTAAGGATCTTTTTAATAACCACCACTTGAGTTACTGATTCACCATTTGTTCTTATCTAATTAACAACAACCTGCACACGATTGAAGCAATCTTCCACAACTTCATCTTCTTCCATCTGCAGTAGTTCGTATTGTCTTCTTAGCATTTGAAGCTTCACTTTCTTGGACTTTCCCCCACATGTATAGTACTTGAACAAGATCTCAGATGCCTCATTTGATGTAGATGCCTTCGAGATCCTCTCAAATTTGTTTGATTCCACACTTTGCTGGATGTGAAACAATGCCTTGCAATCTCTTTTCTTGCAATCTTTGAAAGTTGTTTGTTGTCTTTCTGTTGAATTCACACCAAGTTGTTCATAGCCATCTTGAACAATCTCAAACACTTCTTGAGATTCCAACAACAATCTCATGGATGCATACCACCTCTCCCAATTCTTCCCATCAAGGATTAACAAATACGATGGAAATCCTCCTTCATTCATGCCTTCTTTCTTTCTTTAACTCACACTCGTGTTTCCCAAATTTTGATTCCCCCTCACACATGCACTCGTGTTTCCTAAGAATTATAACCTAAGCTCTTGATGCCAATTGTTAGAACATGTTGTATAATTGAAAGGAATTGAAAATGAGAAGAAAACATAATATTTAGAAAACGGATAATGATTAACAGTCTGGATAATGTAATCTGGAGAATGATTAACAATCTGGAATTCATTCAGAATTTTTTTCTTTATGTTCTTGGTTTTGATGGCTTTTATAGAAGTAGTTGTTGAGACAAAATCCCAAGTTAATGTTTTGATGATAAAGAAATGGTAAATAAGATTATAATTATGATTATGTGCATCTTGGTATTTGATATGTTTGCTTGAGTATGTTAATCAAGATAGGTACCAAGAAAATCAAAACAGATCATAATAAAAGAGAAACAAAACCAAGTCAGAAAAACCAAAAACGTTCTTGAGGAAAACGAAGAACGTTCTCACAAGTTCAAGAATTTCAATAAGTAATCAGATCAGGTTCAGAACTTGCAAATTCGTTTTAGTATGTTCTCCAACATATGAAATGAGAGATTTCAGTATGAAGATCACTCCAAAAGGCAAGGCAAAGACTATAATTCATTCGTCATTAAAACAAAATAATATGTCAGGATAAAGACTTTGAATATGTACAAAATGATCATGCAATCTTTGAATCTGTACATGTGTTGCAAAGCATGAATAAACACTTCACACATATGTCAGGATAAAGACTAAACTCAGTTACCACAAAGCAAGAACAAAGAACGTTCTTGATTTTCAAAAAGCAAGGCTGCCTAAATCCATGAACGAAGAACGTTCTAGATTTTCAAAAAGCAAGGCTACCCAAATCCAAGAACATTCTTGCTTTATGGTTGATCTTATCCACTCACTGTCATATGACAAATGGACAATTCCCAACGATCACATGAGCTGTCATAAGCTCTCGTGAAGCCTATAAAAGGGACATCAAGATGAAGGAAAAATCATAACTCAAGAAAGCAATCAATACTTCATTTTGCAATCGTATTCGAAATTCCTTGAGATTGTTGAAACATCTTTCAGTTAGTTCTCAATTGGCTTGAAGTTTTAATCACTACTGAGTTCCAAGATCAGAACCAAGAACGTTCTTCGTTTTTTGTTTTTACAATCAAGATCAATCTTGAGTTAATTTTTTCAGGAAATTTTAAATAGGTAAATTTACAATTCAAATCCCTTTTCTTGTAAATTATTATTACAATTGGCATTAAAGCACGATCTCTAAAATCAACACCTAAATAATGTTAGAGAAAAGATCTAGAAAGAAAAATGTCAAAAGCTAAGTACATTGCTGAATGAGGGTCGTCAAATAGACCACCCTACTTTGATGGCTCAAATTATTACTTCTGGAAAAACAAAATGCAGTTATTTCTAAAATCACAAGGCACGTGTATGTGGCACATCATCAACTAAGGAGATTTCACGCCAAGGGTTGACCAGAATGATCTAGCATCTGCTGAAAAGAAAGAAACAGACTGGACACCAGAAGAAAAATCGAAGGTACTTCTAAACTCAAAAGCTCAATTATTTTTATCATGTGCTTTAAGCAGGGAAGAAAGTGAGAGAGTCGATGAATGCGACACTGCAAAAAAGGTATGAGACATGCTACAAACTCACCATGAAGGAACGAGTCATGTGAAAGAAACAAGGATCGACATAGGCATAAGAAAGTTTGAGTTGTTTGGAATGAATGAAGGAGAAACTATCGATGAAATATACTCCAGATTTACAACTATTGTAAATGAAATGCGATCCTTAGGAAAGGCATTTTCTGTACAAGATAGAGTAAGGAAAATCATGGGATGCCTCCCAATCATTTGGATACCAATGATAACAGCTATAAGTCAGGCTAAAAACCTCGAAGTACTAAGTTTAGAGGAATTAATTGGAACATTGTGAGTACATGAGGTGCTACTGATGGAAGAAAAACCAACAAAGAAAGGCAAACCAATTGCGCTCAAGAAAGTGTGTCACTACAATCAGAAGAGGAAATAGAGAAAGTTGTATAGGAAGAAGCAGATGAAGAAATAACTCTTCTTACAAGAAAAATCCAAAGAATGATGAGAAGAAGGGAGCAAATCAAAATGGGATTTCCAAATAAAAAGGAAAATCTAAAAACTGAGGTAGATAAGAGCCAAAATACATGTTTTGGATGCAATAAACAATGACATTACAAAGTTGAATGTCCCTTGAACAAAAGAGCACCAAAGAAATTCCCTTTAAAAAAGAAATCAATGATGGTGACCTGGGATGATTCTGATAATTCAGATGATTCAGATTTAGAGGAAACAGAAGAAGCCAACATATGTCTGATGGCAAACACATGAAACTGAGGTAATAAATTCTGAATACTGCATTTTATGTGAACAAATAAAAAAAAGAATAACGTTCTCCAGACAATTTACAACAGGGAGAACGTTCTAGAACAAACACAAAACTTTCTCTAGAAAGTTTAAAAAAGGAAGAACGTTCTAAAGGCTTATCCAAATAAGTTTAAAAAACATTTAAAACTCAAAATTTCAAATCCTTTCCAAGATCAACAACAAAATGTTCTCATTGTTTCAAATTTGGGCACCTTGAGTCAAACTGTTATTTAAAAAAAATTAAGCTTTAAAACTAAATCCCAAGGATTCAAAATCAATTGGGTACCTAAAGACAACATAACACCTTATGCATGATGGATGTCAAAGTGTCAAGAAAAAGCCATGGTTCCGCTGTCGCACACGGGTCAAATACAATTGATAAAATGTAAATAGAGGTAATAGCTCGAGTTGTTTCGCAAGGACTTCAAATATATAATATTAACCGAATTAAAAGCTGAAATTAGAAAAACAGTTTTTTTAGATTTTTGTTTTAACAAATGAGCAAAACGATTAATCCACTTGTTCGAGTTTCAAACCTATCACAGATTCTTTCAATGAGTTTAATTTCTAATTTGTGATTCGATTCTTATTTGACTATAGAATTGATCAAACAAGCGTAATCAATCCTATGGGAATTTGGTTTCTTTGACTGGATTAAGCATCACAATCATCAAAATATTACAATTAACGATCAAACATCGTAAAATTATAATTCAATCAAATTAGAAATCAAAACCAAATTCTGTCAAATGAATTTAATCAATCCTATTGAAATTCAATTTAAGCAATCAGAATATCAATATAATCAAATAAACAAAGATAGAATCATGAAACAAAATTGACAGTGTAACCTGAATCTCAATGTGTTGATGAAACTCTGAACTCGTGGATTAATCTTATAAAATCAGCCTTCCATGAAATTAAAATAAAAAGTGTTTATTTCTTGTAGCAATCAGAATCCTCATATTCCTCTGTAAAAAGAAACAAAACTGCCAATATATAGTACTCAATATTGAGCTTTAGGGTTTAAAAATAAGTGACCCGCTAATTAAAATTATTACAAAAGTTCAGATTATGAAATCTACAATTTAGGCCCTATAAAATTTGGCATTGGACCTTTATTCCAACAAAAAAGTTGTTGCTCTGATTAGCTTTCCAACGTCTGCTCGTATGCACCAATCCGATATCCAAAGCTCAAGTTATGATCTACAGAGCGAGCAAAGGTCAAAATACAAATAATAAAATTATAATTCAATTTCGACCCAAAGTTTAGAAACAAGCTAAAAAATTATTCTAAGCTATAAAAAGCTTTTAAAATACCAAACTAAAAAGCTAAAAATATCTGCCCAAATGCTATGATCAAATTCCTCCACAGTTAAACTTTTGCACTCCGAGCAAAGCAATGCATGCGATTCCAAATATTCTTATGAATGCAAAGTGGTGAGAGTAAAAAAAATATTTCTAGCTTAAGCCAATCATGAATAGTTTTTTGTTTTTGTTTTTTCATCACAACCAAGGCAAACAAGAGGATAAGTTTACTAAAGAATGCATCATAAGTGATAGAGTCCTCCCAAGATATAAAATTCTCTCAAAGTACTTGAGCTACTGTTTACACTCAAAGCACATCATGAAAGCTAGCACTACCATAGGCTTGACAAGCCTCTATAATCTGTATTTGAAACACATGCACATAATGATAAAAAGGTCTTTATTCAGGTTGTAACATGACCAAAGTAACGGTGAGATGATCCTAAGGAGACTAAGGCTGAAACTCAAAGAGGATAAATGAGTAATGATTAAGAGAGAAAAACAACATTAAGAAGTAACTCAACAAAATATCATTGACTTTTATTTTCACACTCTCTTTGCTCACAACACAATCATTTTTCGTCATTTTATTCCTCATATATATATACATATATTTTTTTTTCTTCTTTCTTTTTTTTTCTTTTTTTTTAACCCTCAAATTTACACAAACAAGTTGAGTACCCCCACACTTATTGAAGGAAATAATCCTTTATCCCCCAAGATTGGGTCAATTCACTGTCTTTCACTTTTAGGCTTGTAATGAGCTATAAAACAAAGAATGAGATAATTAGGCTCAAATGGATAATTGTAGGGTAGGCTTATTTGGCTAGTAGCTTAATCAAGAAACAAATGCCTAGATCATTTCAATATATGCATGCGGACAAGAGTCAACTCAAGTTCTGGTGTAACTAGCAATCATGAGTGAGATAGCACACAAGAAAAAAAAGATGGAAAAATGTATTCCATTCATAATAAGGCTCAAATATCTAACAAAGGTTAATGACTTATCACAAATGATACACAATTTAGCATTTTAATCCAATTTATTTTACCAAGAATGCAAAAAATACTGTCCAATCATGTCAGTCCAAACAAACTCTCAACATTTACAACCATAAAATCATATGTAAAAGCATGCAGTGCAATGTCCATTTTTATTTATTTATCTATTATTTTTTATTTTTTATTTTTATTTTTTAGAAATATAACAAGTAAAATCCTAAAAAAAATAAAATGCTAAATAATAAAATCCTAAATAATAAGGAAAGGGATCTCCCTGTTCAAACTTCAGTGTAAGTGGACTTTTCCAAGGAGAGTTCTTCTATGGTAGCATCTTCAAGCATAGAGCTCTCATGGAATAGCTTGAGGCGTTATTCATTTACTTTGAACACTTTCTCGGTGTGTTCATTTTTTATTTCCACTGCATCATGAGGAAATATGTTAGTAACAACAAAATGGTTAATCCACTTCGATCGAAGTTTCCTAGCCATAATTTTTAGACGAGAGTTGAACAATAAAACCTTTTTGCCAATTGAAAATTCCTTCCTAGAAATCATCTTATCATGAAAGTACTTAGTTTTCTCCTTATAGATCTGAGAGTTCTCATAAGCTTCAAGTCTAAGCTCTTCAAGTTGTTGCAATTGAAGCTTTCTCTCCAAACCTGCTTTCTCCATCTCAAGGTTACAACTCTTAACCGCCCAATAAGCACTGTGCTTTATTTCCACTGGGAGGTGGCATGCCTTACCAAACAAAAATCGATAAGGGGACATCCCTATTGGTGTTTTGTAGGCTGTTCTATAAGCCCAAAGAGTTTCTTCAAGTCGGTGGCTCTAGTCTTTCATGTTGCTGCACCATCTATTCTAAGATATGTTTGATTTCACTGTTTGAGATTTCAGCTTGCCCATTAGTCTGGGGATGATAAGGTGTAGAAACTTTATGCACAACCCCATACTTCTAAAGCAAATCGTCCATGGTGCGGTTGCAAAAATGAGTACCTTGATCACTTATGATTGCCTGGGATATTCCAAACCTTCAATAAATATTTGATCTCATAAAACCTGCAACAACTTTAGAATCATTAGTCCTAGAGGGTATTGCTTTCACCCACTTCAAAACATAATCAACAACTAGTAAAATATAGACACAACCAAAAGATACAGGAAAATGACCCATAAAGTCAATACCCCACACATCAAATATTTCACATAAAAACATAAGTTGTTGAGGCATCTCACTCCTATGAGTGATTGTTGTTCCTACTATTTGGCACTGTTCACAAGTTTTGTAAGTGTCAAAAGAATCTTTAAATAAAGTGGGCCAAAAGAAACCCGAGTCTAAGATTTTTCTTGCTGTTTGTTGAGGACCAAAGTGTCCTCCAGCTTGAGAGGCATGACAAAAATGAAGAATGGATTGAGCCTCATGATAGGGAATACATCCCCTAATCACCTGGTCACTACATAATTTCCACAGATATGGATCATCCCACACATAGTATTTGGCATCACTTTTAAGTTTATGTATTTGTGTTCTGGATGCATATGCAAGAAGGACTCCAACAACTAGATAATTAACTAAATTAGCAAACCAAGGAGTTACCTTACCTCACACAACTATAGTTGTTGCTAATCATGGAAGTCATCTTCAATAGGGGTGGTGTCCTCATCCATTTCTATTCTGCTCAAATGATCTATCACCAAACTTTCAGCTCCACTCTTATCTTTAATCTCTAAATCAAATTCTTGGAGTAATAACGTCCATCAGATCAATCTCAGTTTTGCTTCTAGTTTCTTCAACAAGAACTTCAAAGCTGCATAATCAGTAAAAACAACTACCTTCGAACCTAGTAAATATGATCTAAACTTATCAAGTGCAAAAACAGTAGCTAAAAGTTCCTTTTTAGTGGTAGTATAATTAGCTTATGCAGAATCTAAAGTCTTAGAAGCATAATAAATAACATGGGCAACCTTACCAACCCTTTATGCAAGGACTGCTCCCATTGCATAGTTAGATGCATCACACATAATTTCAAAAAACAGGGTCCAATTGGGTGGCTGAATTATGGGAGTAGAGGTCAGTGCTGCCTTTAAGAAATCAAACTCCTTCTTGCATTTGTCATCAAAGGTGAAACTGACATCTTTTTGCAGAAAATTTGACAGCGGAAGAGCTATCTTGTTGAAATCCTTGATAAAGCGCCTGTAAAAACCAGCATGACCAAGAAAAGAACGAATCTCGCGGATGCAAAATGGGTAAGGCAAATTAGAAATCACATCAATCTTGGTAGGATCCACTTCCATCCCATTTTTAGAGACCACGTGTCCCAAATCTATGCCTTGTTCAACCATAAAATTATATTTTTCATACTTTAGCACAAGGTTAGTTTCAATACTGAAGTAACAGTGTAAATTTACAAGGAAAGGGGGTTTGAATTGTGAATGTACCTATTTAAAAATTCCAGAAGAAATCTTAAGTTTTAACTCAAGAATGATCTTGGTTAAGAAAACAAAAAACATTATTGGTTTTTACTAGAAAACGGAGAACGTTCTTGGTTAGCTTAAAAAACAAAAATTCAATTTATGTTTTATCTCAGTTAATCAATTAAGCTTAATAAATAAAGAGATAAGAGAAGGAATACCACACAAGGATATATCCTAGTTCACCCAACTCGGGCTACGTCCAGTCCTCACAACTGTGAGATTTCCCACTAAGTGTTAAAAAAAAAGAACCTTCTTGGTTTTACAGCACCTAGCTTAGATCAACCTTGATCTTGTACAAGCTCTATTTCTTTCCACCCTAAAATTAAATTAATCACATATCGATCTTG
Source organism: Cicer arietinum (assembly GCF_000331145.2). Taxonomy (NCBI): domain Eukaryota; kingdom Viridiplantae; phylum Streptophyta; class Magnoliopsida; order Fabales; family Fabaceae; genus Cicer; species Cicer arietinum. The sequence continues at coordinate 58,159,935 of NC_021165.2, read as the reverse complement.
ATAGGATTCGTGACAATCTATTCAAAGTATAATTAAACTCTTATAGTTTGAGTTTTACAATAATGATGAGGTTGTTTTGATAGAATCGGAGATGTCTCAACTCTTGTTTGAGATTCGATTCCTTACAAAGAATACAATAATCATAACACAATATGATATAAAAGTTCAGAACTGATTCTTCTTTGTGAAAATGAGAATTTCAAGCATGTGAATGTGAATGATTTATGAGAATTCGATAGCACTTAAAGTTCTTCCATTTTCCTAGATATTGGCCTTTCTTTTATAGGCGTTTGGAGCATTTAATAATGGTCAAAAGAGCTGTTGGTAGTGCTATGTATTTTTTTATCCAAAACAATTTATATGATTAAAAATATTCCACCCTTTGAACATTTTGAATCTGTTTTGACTGATGCATGTTACAGGTTTCTTTGATCAATTTTCCTTTGAGTTTAATGATCCTTAAAGATTCTTATTTAATTATTGATGTTACAACTTCGATCTGGAGCCTTGAATCGGTCCAAAATAATTTGGTGAATGATTATAATCCTATGCATAAGTAAGGAGATCAAAACTGAAATTCTACAGAAGCGGAGATTGATTATCAATCTGGTTTTGGCAGTTTGATCTTTGTGGAGATTGATGATCAATTTGGAGATTCAGTTTGATTATTCTGGATGTCTTCCTGATGTCTTTTGTACAGATCAAGGTTGATTGAACTTTCTTGACAGTTTTGCTGAAGGTGTTCCAAAATGTTTCAACTAGCTTATTTCGAGACCTTTTATCTTAATCATTCGAAAGTTTTCTTTGACTAAGATGAGACCTATTTGTTCCTTGCCATGTACTGATGAACTTAGTATAAAATTCAGAGACAAAAGCTTCGTTGAAATAGTAGAGATTGATTGGTCAAGATGCTGTGACGATCGGTCTTGAATCTGGAGATCATTCTCAATTTTGTCCAGAATGTTCTTGTTTCTTTGTCTGTTCAGTTTTTAACTATTTTCTTTGCTTTTCTTGATTCTTATCTTTGAATTACTTCACTCAAAATCACAAGTTAAATTAACATAATATTTTTATAATCATAATTAACATTCTTAATTAACCTTTTTTTATTTTCATCAAAACTTTAATTTGAGAGTTTGTTTTAACAATCTCCCCCTTTTTGTTGATGACAAACATGTTAATTTAGATTTTAATTATGATTCTAATATCAATTTTGAAGAGCTAAATAGCTCCCCCTCAATTAATGCAGTAAGTGATTTTGATAGAATTTTAAACATGCATATACTTTTGACATAAACTGTTTTCATTAACTCAAAAAGTGATACATAACATTTTGCTTTTAGCATAATTAGAGAATCTTAGATACAAAAAGGGATTCTAAACATAGAATAAAAACTATCTTAATTCTCCCCCTTTGTCATACAAAAAGGAAGGAGTAAAAAGATCCTAAGATGCTAGTGATGGAGAAGATGAGGATTTTCCTAGGTTAGGAACTTGCGGAGGAATAGGATAAAGTGGAGGAGGTGCGATTCCCAGCTTGGGAGCGAGTTGTTCTGTGAGCCATGTTCTCAATGGAGTAGTCTCTTGGTCTTGCTGAAGCTGGCATGCTATTATAGTCTGAGGAACAGCCATAATATCAGAATTTGAAGGTTCAGCCATGCGAGAAAGAGTAAGAGTAGATGGTTGAGAGGTGGCAGCAACAACTGTGTTGGATGGAATGATGGTTTGAGAGATAGCTGGAATAGTGGCAAAGGAGGTTGCCATTGAGGGCTTACCAGATGGGCCAACAGCTTCTAGAAAGTTTAAAAACTGACTAATACTGAAAATGGAGGAGCTTGTTTTTTGTGGGGATACAAAAAGTGGCGACATGGTACTTACATGGGGATTGAGTAGTAATGTACCGAAGTCATGAGGAGGAGAGTGAAGTATTTGAGAGTATGAGAGGAAATTTGTGGATGATAATGTGGATGGTTGAGGAAATACGGAGAAAGTTGATGGATTTGGGATTTTTTCTAGAGAACGTTCTTGGTTTGGTGGAGAACATTTTGAAGCAGTTTCTGTTAATGCATCTCTTGAATGATTAGATGTTTGAGGTGAGAATAGGATAAGTAGTAAGGGTAGGCTGTTCAGAGAATGTTTTGCGCATGTGTGAGAGGTTCTTTGTGGAAAATTTGAAAATTTTAATGAGGGATTTTTCAGTGGAGAGAGGAATACCAAAATGCCTAAAGATTTTAGTTAATATCATTCCATAAGGAACACTATTTTTCTTGTAATCCATAGTGGCAGCGCATATCATGTGTTGAATTATAACATAAGGAAGATTGAGGCGCTTACAGTTTAGAAGGTGATAAATGATAAAGACATCATTTGCAGAGACATACTCATGGCTTCCACAGTGATGAAGGAGAGTATGTTGGCTCATGTTGTTGAAGACTTTTGGAAGGGGTTTGAGATATGTGGAGAGGTAGCGAGTGGATCCTTCTTGAAACAAGTCAGAGAGTACTTCAATCTCTTTGAGATTCAGAGCTGAGTACCACTTGTTGCCAAAAACAAAAGGTCCTTCTGTAGGCAGTTGAAGGATGGAAGCCAGGACATCTGGAGTTACCCTTATCTTGATTCCCTTAATGGTGGAGATGGTTAGGGATTTGTCTGGGAAAGTCTTGGTATTGCAGTAGAAAGCGCTTATGACATCTGGATAGTATTATTCAGATGTTTGGAGAAAAGAGGTCCAACATAGGGCATTAGTATGATGTTGGACAACGTTGCCATTGATTATGAGTTTATCAAATACAAAAACTCTCCCGATTCCAATAGGGCGTTGAGCCCGTTTTTCTTTGAAATTTTTGGAGTTATTTGGTGAAATGAGAGGGAGTGTGTTTGGTTTGGATTTTTTAGTAGGTGGAGATGGTTCATATGTTTTAGATGTAGATGAAGATGAACGTTCTGTAGTAGGAGAACGTTCTGAGGGAAAAGTGTATGAACTGGGGAAGAATGTTCTTGAGGATGTGAAAAAGAGAATGGTTGAGCAGGAGAACGTTCTTGTTGTGGAGAACGGAAATGGATACGAACTGGAGAACATTCTTGATTTGGAGAAGAGATATGTTCTCGAGAGGCGGGTTTAGTGAGTTTCAAGTTTTGTTTGGGTGCATGCATCTTCTTTCTTTGGGGATTTTTGAGTTTGTTTCTAGCTAGGAATTGAGCGATGGTCATGGTGGTTTTAGTTTTCACGGAGTGCTACGGTGATTTTTTGGATTAAGTTGAAGGTTGAGATGGTTTAGGAAGAGAGGAGAAGATTTCATTGATCGATCTCCTTTTTTGATTTGGGGGAGTTCATTGAGAAGGTTCAGAAGAGAAAGAAGATTTTGATGGAGTGGTGGGTTTGGTTTGTGCTTTCTCTATACCGGTTGTGTGAAGAGGAGTATCAGATAAGTCATCAGTCTCGGAATTGGAGAGGATGAAGTAGAATGGTTTTTATGTGGAGGCCTTTGAGATTCCAATGTCAGATTGTACTCTCATGGAGCTTCTTTTTGGTATCGTAGGTTTTCTCAGATTAGGGGGAACTTGAGCGAGATTATGAGGAGTACATGTGTAAAGTGGTGGAAGAACAGGGGATAAAGGATTGAGATTGATAGAGAGATTAGAATTATTTTCTGGGGACTATGAGAGGTAGTCAGAAAACGAGGTATCAGAGGAAACGTGTGGTGGAGTTGGTCGTGGTGGTGGAGAGGGTGAGCATTGAATTGAGTCAGATGATGGGGATGATGAGGATGGTGAGCAAGGATGTGCATTCTTTCTTGTAGATTTCTTTGTTCGTGCTATTGTTTATCAATTGAGAAGGTTTTTGAGTGAGAGAGATTTTGAGGAAGAATATGAGAAATTGAGAATACTGTTTGCTATTTTTTAGGAAAAGAAAAGGAAGATGGAGTGGTTGAATGTTAGTCAGAAATTCTAAGAGAAAGATCAATGATTATTTTTAACCTTGGGAAATAGGGGAGAATTTTGGGGGCGAGAGTGCTTTGTGTCAATTCTCTTTTGCAGACAAATAGACACATGCATTAAATGCCAAGATTTCCCTTTTTGGTTTTGAGAGGAGAATGTTGGTTGAAAAACGGAGACTGATGTCTGGAAAAACGGAGATTGATAAACGTTCTCTGTTTTCTGCAGAAGCAGATTTTAACCAGAATTCTCTGGATTTTTTGTAATTTTCAGTTTCTCTTTGATCAAATTGAAACTATCATCGATAAAAAGCTTTGTAAAGATATCAGCAAGTTGATTTTGAGTATCAACAAAGATTAATTCAATATCTCTCTTATTGACATGATCACAAATAAAATGATGCTTTACTTCAATATGTTTTGATCTAGAGTGCTATATTGGATTTTTAGACAAATTTATGGCACTAATGTTATTACAGTAAATTGGAATGCTGGAATAACTTACTGAGTAGTCTACGAGTTGATTTTTAATCCAAAGAACTTGTGAGCAGCAGTTTGCTGTTGAGACATATTCAGCTTTAGTGGTTGATAAAGCTATTGTGTTTTGTTTTCTGCAAGACCAGCTTATCAATGTTTCTCCTAAGAACTGACATGCTCCACTTGTGCTTTTTCTTTCGATTTTATCTCCAGCATAATCAGCATCACAATACGCTATCAGATCAAAATGCGAACCTTTTCTATACCAAAGACCAAGATTAGTGGTTCCAATAAGATATCTAAAGATTCGTTTTACTACTATTAAATGAGTTTCTTTTGGTGTTGATTGAAATCGAGCACATGATCCCACATCAAATACTATATCAGGTCTACTAACAGTTAAGTAAAGCAAAAAGCCAATCATTCCTCGATATTATTTTTCAGAAATAGATTTATCATTTTCGTCTTTCTCCAAAGAAGAGGATGAATGCATGAGAGTAGACATGACCTTTGATTCATTCATTTTGTATTTGACCAACAGATCTTTAACGTATTTTTCTTGACAAATGAAAATACCATTTTCATATTGTTTAATTTGTAATCCAAGAAAATACCTTAATTCTCCCATCATGCTCATTTCAATTTCATTTTGCATAAGTTTTGAAAATCCTTCACACAACTTTTCATTTGTTGACCCGATAATGATATCATCAACATATACTTGAAGAATAAGTAAATCATTCTTCTATATTTTCTTAAATAACGTGGTGTCAATTTTTCCTCTTGAAAATCCATTTATGATTAAGAATGAACTTAACCGTTCATACCAAGCTCTTGGTGCTTGTTTTAAACCATATAAAGCTTTGGTAAGTTTGAAAACATGATTTGGTTTTGATTGATTTTCAAATCCTGGAGGTTGTTTCATATAAACTTGTTCATTTAAGAATCCATCCAAAAATGCACTTTTAACATCCATTTGAAACAATTTAATAAGCTTATGAGATGCATATGCAAGAAGTATACGAATAGCTTCTAACCTTGCAACTGAAACAAAAGTTTCATTGTAATCTATACCTTCTTGTTGATTGTATCCTTGAGCAACCAGTCTTGCTTTGTTTCTAATAACCTTACCTTCTTCATCTAGTTTATTTCTGAAAACCCATCGTGTACCAATGATTGTTTGATCTAGTGGATCAGGTACCAGTGTCCAGACTTCGTTTTTCTCGAACTGCAGCAGTTCTTCCTTCATAGCATCTATCCAAGATTGATCAACTATGGCTTCCTTAATTGATTTTGGTACAATCTGGGATATCATGGCCATGATGTTTTCATCATTCTTGAATGATTTTCTTGTTCTAATCCTATCAGTTGTGTCTCCAATGATTTGTGTTTGAGGATGATCTTCAATCGTTCTCCAACTTTTTGGTGGAGAATGAAACGAAGATTGTTTATCCATCTCTGTTTTCTGTAGACTGTCTTGCTGTTGTAAATCAGTATGAGTTTCTTTTTCCTCATCCTTTTTACTTATATCCAAGTCATCAAACTCATCAAATAATATGTGCATACTAATATCTACAACATTAGTTCTTAGATAAAATACTATATATCCTTTAGAATCAGTTGAGTAACCAAGAAAAATTGCTTTATCGGATTTTGCATCAAATTTTCCAATGATATTTTTGTTGTTCAAAATATAACAATAACAACCAAAAATATGAAAGTAAGAAATGTTTGGCTTTATATTTTTCCAGATTTCCTATGGGGTTTTGTTAATGATTTTTCTTATGGATACACGGTTTAGGATATAACAAGACGTGTTAACGGCTTCAGCCCAAAAATACCTTTCAACATTAGACTCTTTCAAGATTGGTCTTGCCATTTCTTGTAATGTTCTATTTTTCCGTTCAACAACTCCATTTTGTTGTGGAGTTCTTGCACATAATAGATTATGAGAAATACTAAGTTCAACTAAAAAGGTTTTAAAAGAAGCATTTATGAATTCTCCTCCATGATCACTTCTTACAAAAATGATGTTGGATTCTTTCTCATTTTGTGCTTTCTTGCAAAATATTTTAAATCCATCAAAAGCATAGTCTTTTTGTTTTAAAAATAACACCCAAGTAAATATTGAGAAATCATCAACAATAACAAAACCATATTTCATTCATCATAGACTTGTTGTTTTAATTGGCCCAAAAAGATCTATGTAAAGTAGTTCAAGAGTTTTGTTTGTGGTTACAAAATCTTTTGAATGAAAACTACTCTTGACTTGTTTTCCTTTTGCACATGCTTCACATATTTTATCTTTATCAAAATTGAGTTTGGGTAATCCTTTAACAAGATCTAACTTTGAGATTTTTGAAATTGTTTTCATACTAATATGTCCAGCTCTTTCATGCCATATCCATTTATCTTTATTGATTGACATAAAACAGGATTCATCAGGTAGTTAATCAAGATATAAAACAGATTAATTTTTCTTTCTATTTCTAGAAAACTTAGTTTCTCCAGTTTCAGTTTTTCTAATTTCAGATACCTTTGGTTTGAAAATAACTTCACATCCATTGTCACATAGCTGACTTATGCTTAAGAGACTGTGTTTTAAACCTTCAACATATTCAACATCAGTTATCTGAGCAGAGTTTTTCTTACTAATAGTTCATTTACCTTTAATCTGAGCATGGTTGTTGTTTCCAAAAGTAACCGATCATCCCTCTTTCTTGATGAATGTCATAAAGCAATTTTTATCTCCTGTCATGTGCCTTGAACAACCACTGTTCAAGAATCAAGTCTTTCTCTTTATATTTGGAAATCCAACCTGCATAAGATGTCATCTCAGCCTTAGGTACCCACTTTGTTTTGGGTCCTAGAAAGTTACTTTCGAAATTATCTTTTTTTCTTAAGATAGCACATGGTTTTTTCATGACCGGTTTTGAAACAAACTGAACATTTAATTGTTGATTTTGGATTTGATTTGATAATCAGGGTTTCAAAAGATTTTAAATTTGATATTGAAGTGGTTCCAGATCGTTCTCTTTTTCCCAGATTTTCTGGAGAAGGTTCAACTTTTGTTTTGGAACTTTCTCTGCTTTGAGAGCAGCCTGGAGAATGTTCTCCTTTTTGCAGTTTTTTTAACACTGGTTTAGCAGAACGATCTTCTCTTTTAATCAACTTTTTGCTTTCAATTTTTTCATCTCTTTTTCTAAAATAGCAAGTGAATTCCAGATGTCCAATTTTTTTACAATATGAGCATCTAGTTTTACATCTTTCTTCCTTTCTTTCTAAGACAAAAAAATTCTCATACATTTTTGTTTTTTGAGTTTGATTGAAACCAAGACCAGCTTTATCAAAGATTCCTATTTGAGATCCCATAATTTTCTGGAAAGTTTTAGTGGCTTTAATGAAATTTAACAAGGAGAATGTTCTACGTTTTTAGTGTAGATCATTTTTGACCATCTCGTTTTTCAAAATTTTGTTTCTGTGTTTCTTTTAATTCTTGAATGATATTTGTGAGAACATTATTCCTATCTTGACTCTTTTTTTTTTCTTTTTTTTTATGAAATTGTTCTTTCAAGAAACTACATTTTTTAATAAGAAGATTTGAATCATTTAACAAGTTATCAAATTCTTTTCCCATTTGTTCACATAAATAACAAGATTCAAGATTTATTACCTCATCTTCTTCTGTTTTTGCCATCAAGCATATGTTAGCTTCCTCACCTTCTTTAGTTTCTGATTCTCCTGAATCATCCCATGTTGCCATCATTGATTTCTTTTTGAAAGGAAATCGTCTTGGTGGATTCTTGTTTAACGAACACTCTGCTTTATATTGTCCTAATTTATTACATCCAAAGCATGTGACTTGGCTTTTGTCAACTTCTGTTTTGGAATCCCTTTTTGATTTGATCTCTTCTTCTCATCATTCTCTGTATTCTTCTGGTGAGAAGAGTAATTTCATCAGCATCTTCTTGTTCAGTTTCTTCTGGTTCTTCCTCTATTTGTACTGTGATGTTTTCTTGAGATGCCTTTAGTGATATTGCCTTTCCCTTCGTGATTGATTTGTCTTCTTGTAGCAGTACTTCATGTACTCTTAAAGTTCCAATTAGTTCTTCCAGGGGAAGTGATTCAAGATTCTTGGCTTGGCTTATAGCTGTTACCATTGGTCTCTATATGATTGAAAGACATCTCATGATTTTTCTTACTCTTTCTTGAACTCTGTAAGCTTTGCCAAGAGAACGCATTTCATTTGCTATTGTTGTGAATCTTGAGTACATTTCATTAACAGTTTCTCCTTCTTGCATTTCGAACAGTTCAGATTTCCTTATGCCAATGTCTATTCTTGTTTCTTTGACATGACTTGTTGCTTCATGATGAGTTTGCAGTGTATCCCATACTTCTTTTGCAGTTATGCATTCATCTACTATTTCACTCTCTTTTCTACTTAAGAAACATGATAAGAATAATTGAACTTTAGCGTTTAGGAGTACCTTAGTTTTATCATCAGCTGTCCAGTCTGCTTCTTTCTTCGCAGTAGAGGTTGAGTCATCTTGATTAAATCTTGGTATGAAATCTCGATCTGTAATGATGCGCCACATCCCTGTATCTTGAGATTTCAGAAACAGCTGCATCTTATTCTTCTAGAAATAATAGTCAGATCCATCAAAGAATGGTGGTTTGTTTGAAGATCCTCCTTCAACAATATATTTGGTTTTCGACATCTTTTCTTCTAGATATTTTCTCTAGCACTTGTTAGGTGTTTTTAATCTTTCTAGAGACCGAGCTCTGATGCCAATTGAAGTAACAATGTCGATTTACAAGGAAGGGGGTTTGAATTGTAAATGTACATATTTAAAATTCCTAAAGAAACTTTAAGTTTTAACTCAAGAATGATCTTGGTTAAGAAAACAGAAAATGGAGAACGTTCTTGGTTTTTACCAGAAAACGAACAACGTTCTTGGCTAGCTTAAAAAACAGAAATTCAGTTTATGTTTTATCTCAGTTAATCAATTAATCGTAATAAATAAAGAAATAAGAGAAGGAATACCACACAAGGATATCTCCCGGTTTACCCAACTCGGGCTACGTTCAGTCCTCACAACCGTGAGATTTTCCACTAAGTGTTCAAAACAAAGAACCTTCTTGGTTTTACAGCACCTAGCTTAGATCAACCTTGATCTTGTACAAGCTCTATCTCTTTCCACCCAGAAAGTAAATTAATCACCTATCAATCTTGATAGGATTCGTGACAATCTATTCAAACTGTAATTAAACTCTTATAGTTTGAGTTTTACAATAATGATGAGATTGTTTTGATAGAATCTGAGATGTCTCAACTCTTGTTTGAGATTCGATTCCTTACCAAGAATACAATAATTATAACACAATATGATATAAAAGTTCAGAACTGATTCTTCTTTGAGAAATTGAGAATTTCAAGTATGTGAATGTGAATGATTTATGAGACTTTGATAGCACTTGAAGTTCTTCCTTTTTCCTGGACATTGGCCTTTCTTTTATAGGTGTTTGGAGCATTTAATAATGGTCAAAAGAGCTGTTGGTAGTGCTCTGTCATTTTTGACCAAAAACAATTTATATGATTAAAAATATTTCAGCCTTTGAACATTTTGAATCTATTTTGACTGATGTTGTTACATGTTTCTTTGATCAGTTTTCCTTTGAGTTTAATGATCCTTGAAGCTTAGTATTTAATTATTGATGTTACAGCTTCAACCTGGAGCCTTGTATCTGTCCAAAACAGTTTGGTGAATGATTATAATCCTTTGCAGAAGTAAGGAGATCAAAACTGAAATTCTGCAAAAACCGAGATTGATTATCAATCTGGTTTTGGCAGTTTGATCTTTCTGGAGATTGATGATCAATCTGGAGATTTAGTTTGATTATTCTAGATGTCTTCCCGATGTCTTTTGTACAGATCAAGATTGATTGAACTTTCTTGACAGTTTGGATGAAGATGTTCTAAACTATTTCAACTAGCTTGTTTCGAGACCTTTTATCTTAATGATTCGAAAGCTTTCTTTGATTGAGATGAGACCTGTTTGTTCCTTGCCATGTACTGATGAACTTAGTATAAAATTTAGAGACAAAAGCTTCGCTGAAATAATGGAGATTGATTGGTCAAGATGTTGTGACGATCAGTCTTGAATCTGGAGATAATTCTCCATTTTGTCTAGAATGTTCTTGTTTCTTTGTCTATTCAGTTTTTAACTGTTTTCTTTGCTTTGCTTGATTCATATCTTTGTATTAATTCACTCAAAAGCACAAGTTAATTAACATAACATTTTATAATCATAATTAACTTTCTTAATTAACCTTTGTTTATTTTCATCAAAACTTTAATTTGAGAGTTTGTTTTAACAAATACATATATGCAAAACTTTATCTAAATTGTTCAAGCATGCATCAAATGAGGAACCATACACAGTAAAATCATCCATGAAAACTTCAATACAATTTTCTATCAAATCAACGAAAATACTAATCATGCAGCGTTGGAAAGTGCCAAGAGCATTCCATACGCCAAAGGGCATCCTCCAATAGATCAATGTGCCGAAAGAGCAAGTGAACGTGATCTTTTCTTGGTCCCCTAGTGCAATATGGATATGAAAATAACCAGAAAAACCATCAAGAAAACAATAATGTAACTTACTAGCCAACCGTTCAAGCATCTGATCAATGAATAAAGGGAAATGATCATTTCTAGTTACCTGGTTTAGCCTCCTGTAATCGATGCATACCCTCCAGCTGTTTTGCACTCGTGTGGGGGATAAGTTCATTATTTCCATTTTTAACCATTGTGACTTCAATTTTCTTAGGGACTATCTGCATCGGACTCACCCGTTAACTATCAGAGATAGGGTATATAATTCCTACTTGCAAGAGCTTTGTCACTTCCTTTTTTACAACATCCAGAATTAATGGGTTAAGTCGTCTTTGGGGATGTCTGACTGATTTTACCCCATCATCCAGTAGTATCCTATGCAAACACATGAATGGGCTAATACCAGGAATATCAGCCAAGGTCCATATGATTGCCTTATGATATTTTCTTAAAATTTGCAACAACTTCTCTTCCTGTTCATCTTCAAATTTGGCTAAAATAATCACAGGTAACTTGTCACTTCCTTCTAAATATGCATATATCAAATTTTCAGGAAATGGTTTAAGCTCTATAGTCATTTGTTGTTCAATGGAAAGTACAACTCTAGTGGCCGAAGCTAAGTCTGCAAAATCAATTTTGTTAGTAGAAATATCAATATTAGCACAATGATCAACCTGCAAGGCAACTTCTATTTCAGCACACACATAACATAATTGAGTATCTGTACATAATTCACAAGTATAAGTATCATCAAACCAAACAATGAAGGAAAATCAATAGCAAACATATCGGGGTAAGTGTCATCAACCAAATCAGCAAGCAATTCAATTTGAAAAATAGAATGCTCTTCTATGGGGTGTTTCATAGCATCAAAGATGTTAAATTTTACAATGCTATCACCAAATTCCAGTAATAGAGTTCCAACATGCACACCAATTTTTGTTCTAGCAGTTTTCAAGAATGGTCTGCCTAAGATGATTGGCGCCATGTTGGACTTATTCTCTCCCTCCATGTCCAGAATGTAAAAATCTGCAGGAAATATCAATTCATTAACTCGAACAAGTACATCCTCCACAAGTTCAGTAGGACGAGCATTGCTCATGTTCGCAAATTGAATGGTAACACCTGTACTTTATAAAGGTACAAGAGCAAGAGAGTTAAAAATAGATGTAGACATAACATTAATGGAAGCTCCTAAATCTAACATAGCATTTTCAAATTGACTATTGCCTATGGTACATGGAATGGAAAAAGTTCTTGGATCTTTGCATTTCTAAGGCATGGGCTGAAAATTTCGCCTCATGTTTACCCTTTCATTACCTTTTAACCTTCTCATGTGTGTGCACAAATCTTTTAGAAATTTTGCATATCTTGGAATATGTTTAATTGCTTTAAGGAGGGAAAGGTTCACTCCCACCTTCCTAAATGTATCAAAGATCTCCTTGTCCTTATCTACCTCGCCCATTTTCTTAGTCTTCATTGCCCTTTGACGAAAAGGAAGTGGTATATTTTGATCAACATCAACAGTTTGAGGTATCAAGTGTCCACAACAACCTTGTTATTTTTCACGGCAGTTTCAGGTACCTTTGGTATTTCAACAGCTTTTCCAGACCTTAATGTAACTGCACTTACATTGGGAGCATTTGGATTTACTACTGATTGTGCATGCAATTGATTTGACCCCTGAGTCTGTAGTTGATTAATTGAAGTAGCTAGCTGACCAATCTTTGTTTCCAAATTTGGAATGGTGGAATCTATTCTTTGTTGAAATTGGAGATTCTAGATGGCCATATGCTTAATGAGGTCCATTAATTAAGGTGCATTGTTTTGTTGTTGAGGAATATTTTGTTGATGTTGCTGCTGCTGCCTAGGTTGTTGTTGTGCAGATGAATTCCCCCATCTCAGGTTGGGATGGTTTCTCCAACCAGGATTGCACTTGTTAGATGACATATGACAATTGGCTTGAGGATTGTATATATTTGCTGCATATGCTTGAGGAGGATCAACAATTGGATCTTCTTGCAATGTAGAACATGAATCTGTAGAATGCTCTGGAGAAGTGCAAATACCGTAGACCACTGCTTGTGTTTTACTTATTGCCAATTTTTTTTACTAAAGATGTAACCTCATCAAGTCTGCCTTCTAAATTCTTGTGGGAAGAAGCTTGAATTTCATTGACACCCCTTGCCAACATTGTTGAATTGCTTCTAGTTGTAAACTGCTGAAATTAATGGACATATTCTCAATCAAAGCCTTTGCTGCTTCTGGGGTCTTATCGACAAGTGCTCCCCCACTAACAACATCCAAAAATGCTTCTATCCATAGGTAGCAAGCCTCATAAAAATACTGGATGAGCAATTGTTCAGAAATATGGGGATGAGGACAGCTAGAAACTAATTTCTTGAATATCTCCCAATACTCATGCAATGATTCCCTGTCAATCTGCCTAATGCCACATATTTCTTTTCTGATTGAAGCAGCTCTTGAGGCATGGAATAATTTTTCTAGAAACAATTTCTTGAGATCATTCCAACTTGTAACAGAACCTGGTTGAAGGTAGTATAACCAGTCCTTAACGGCATCTTGGAGTGAAAATGGGAAGACTATCAGCTTAATGTGGTCTTCTGTGACTCCTTGAGTTCATGGTAGAACACACAACATGGAATTCCTTCAAGTGTTTGTGGGGATCCTCACCTGCAAGACCATTAAACATTAGAAACAAATGTATTAAACCAGATTTAAGTTTAAACGGTACAATAACTTCAGGATATATGATACACAATGCATTATAATTGACATTAGGTGCAGCAAGTTGTCTTAAGGTTCTATTATTCGCATCAGCCATACTTTGCAGCAAGTTGTCACTTTCACTATTTGACTTTGATTCGTTAACACTAGCAGCTCTATTAAGTCTACGCCGTAAATGAAATGTCCTATCTATTTCAGGTTCAAGAGAATGAAGATTTATAGAACTAACTCTAGTCATGCATCATCATAACAATGCAATGCAAAATCACAATTCTGAAAATTCCAACAATGTCCCTATTGCTAAAATTGAAGTGAAAAATTGAAAACCCTATCAAATAAAATCCAAAAAAATATAAAAATACTACAAAAAATTTCTAAAAATCAAATAAGGCAACACAAGTTTTTTTGGAATTTTTGGAGAATATAAAAAATTCAAAAATGGTCTAAACAAAGGATTTTAGGATTTTGAGCATCGTGTCCCGTAATAAGTCCCTTATATTCTTGCTTTAAACACTTAATGGAAAATCTCACATCTGTGAGGACTGGATGTAACCCATATTGGGTAAACCAAAATATATATGTGTGTTATATCTCTTCCCTTATCTATTTACTTTTAGTCTTTCGATTATTGAGTTAAATAGATAAGTTGAAACTGTTATTTTCAACTAACCAAGAACGTTATCTGTTTTCTGGTTTCAGAACTAAGAACGTTCTTCATTTTCTGTTTTTATAACCAAAATCAATCTTGAGTTCATTTTTTCAGAAAATTTTAAATAGGTAAATTTACAATTCAAACCCTTTTTCTTGTAAATTGTTACTACAATAGTTTCTTATTGTACATGTTATAACAACATCAACTAACTTCTAACCATATTCTAATTAATTTCTAACTTATTCTAACTAACTAATTACAAACAATTTGAATTACATCCAACATATGGTGGACAAAAAGGACTAAAGGCTCAATTTAGGTTGAAATCGGAGAAAATACTATTAACCAATAAAATATTTTTAACATGATAATATAGTTTTTTATTAAAAAGGGAGTATCATTTTTTTAATTTTAACCAATTTATATCTTGTAAAAAATATTGATATCTCTAAAAAAAATTGGGGTTATGTGTGATCATCATCTCAACTTGTAAATCCAAGACCCGTCTTTTTAATTGGTAATATAGCCCAATAATACAAATAATTATATTATGGAATATAGTCCAAATATGAAATAAATAGATACATTTGCAATAGATAAATTAGAAAATTAAAATTAGTTTAACTGTTAAACTAATTTTGTGGCATTTTAAAAAAATATAAAAAAATACAGATATTTAAATATTCAATTATAGATGTTTTAAATTTAGAGATTAATTTTCATACACTCACATGTATGATTTAGAAGTAGTTAAAGTCAAATATTTTTAATGATCTAATTGTAGTGATTAATAGTATATAAATTAAATCCTTAAATGTAATTTATTGATTAAAAAAAACATTTTATAATAACTATTTTATCATTTTATGTGTTGTTGAAAAATATAGTTTGTAAGATTAATTAAATTTGTTATAAAGATGTTACTCCATCTTAAAATATAAGTGTGTTAGAAAGTCAATGTTAAAGAGTGAGTTGTTAGTACTATTTATAAGTAAAAATAGAATATAAAAAATTGATCTATTTAATTTAAATTTTAAATCAAATATATTTATTTTATTTTATTAATTTTTGTTTATATTTTAAGATAAATGGTATATTATAAGATGAGAAGTACACTTATTAATAAGTATTATTGATTCCAGTATTTACACAGACTTTTATTCTACATATTTGATTAAAAGTATTTGAATTTGATAAGTCCAGGGTGGAAATGAATATTTGGCATAATCAAATGGAGTCCCGTTAGCTATGTAGTATGTAGTTTTTTGTTTTTTACTACACTAACATTAATATATTTGTATAGTTATAGTAGTGAATATAACTGGTGTAATTATTAAAATTGTTTGAAATTATTGTATTCTATATTTATATTTTTTAACAGAAAAATAAGTTTCATTTAAATGATAAAATAAAAACAATACTGTCAAATTGATTATGAATTGAGATATTTTTCATTTATATTTTGAGATAATACTAATGATTAATAAAATAAAAAATATGTTAACGATGTACATATATTTTAGAAGTCAATAATAATAAAAAATAAATAGTATTTTTATAGTTTTTTAAAAAAAAAAATTCAATCACCCAAACCGAACCAACCTTATATCATCGATTTAATTTAGGTCGGGTTCACTCATAAAAATAGTAGACTCAAACCAAACCAATCTCTATTAGTTAGGATTGAACCAACTTGGTCCCTTACACCCTACCTATAATATCTTTGTTTTTTGTAGCAATATATATATATATATATATTTGTTTTAGAATAGATAATAAATAACCAATTGTTATTCTAATTTTAAATAGGCCTAATTGTTCTAATAGTCCCTTAACATAATTTTAGATAACACTTCAGTCTCTTTTTTCTTAATTTGGTCCTTGATTTGATTTTAAGTAATAATTTAATTCCTTATATCTTAAAATGTCAATGATATTATCCTTTATTTACATAAACTTAGAAAATTCATCAAAATCTTCAAACAAAATGCATAAAATTCAATACCAATTTCAAGAAAATTCATGTAATCATCAAATGTATAGTTCAAATATTCAAATAAACTCATATTTATATCTCCAACAACATCAAATAAAGAATGAAAATATGAATTTATTTGAAAATTTGAGTTATGAATTTGATTTTATATTGAAAATGATAATTAGTTTTATGTGTTTTGTTTGAAAATTTTGATAAATTTTTCTAAAAAGATGATAACATTGTTGACATTTTAAAACATAAAAAAAAACAAATTGTTACTTAAAATTAAGTAAATGACCAAATCGAAAAGAAAAAAAAAGATAAATAACTGAAATATTATCTGAAATTAAGTTAAGGGATTGCGAGAGCAATTATGCAATTTAAATATGTCCAAATCTAAAATATAAAAAATACACGTTTATGTCATAAGTACAATTCAATCAATAAATGCAAGAATATTGATACGATGAAGTTAGGGTTTGAAAACTCAAATTCCTACTTCTTTGTATTTAAGATTTAAGATGTAGTAGTATAGCTATTAGGATATTTGAAAATAAAAAATACACATTTATTGTCAAAAAGAAAAAATACACATTTAAAATGATAACACCATTTCCTTTTATGCGGTCTATATCTTCCTGGAATATATGAGTGCACGTTTTAGTTTACCCTTTTGAATAGGAAAATATCAACTCCAATGAATCCAAACCATATTCATTAAATACTTGTCTCCTTTAATTTCTTCTTCCCCAAAATCTCTAACTTTTTGTCTAACCACCTAACAACACACTTTCACACATACCCTCTTGCCACATCTAATGGAACAACCAATTCTCAACAAGAATGGAAATGGAAATGGAAATTATGAGTATGAAATGATTATTAAATGGTTTGAAGATGTGTCTAAGAAAGCAAGCTCTGTTCAAACTCAAATACTAAGCAATATTTTGAAACAGAACCATGGTGTGGAATATCTTAAGAAATGGTTGGGGGATTATAATGTGTTAGAGATGGAACCATGTGCATTGGAATCACTTTTCACTTCTTTGGTACCAATTTCTTCACATGCTGATTTTGAGCCTTTTATTCAAAGGATTTCTGATGGGGACACTCATGCTTTGCTCACTCGACAACCTATATTATGTTGCCTTTTTTTTTATTCTTCCTTTCTTTTTTACACTATTGGGGAATATTCAGATTCATTTTAGAATTGTAATTACAGCTCAATATTTTCCATCTTTAAACATAAACAACTTTAAATAAAAAAAATATATATTTAATTATTAACCAATTACATTAATATTTTTTATTAATTCAAAGTTGTTTATATTTAGATCACCTAAAGTATTATGATAAAATGTAGACTAATGTAGCATGCAGTTTGATTCCGTTGCTTACCAAAACTTGTGGTCATGTTCACATTTGTATGAATGAGAATAACATACATAGTGCATATAAAAATTATACGGTATAACATAACAATTTTAGTAAAATTTATACTTTACTTAAATAAAAGTATGATGTATGTTTCTTTTTTCTAATCTATAAAATGCCTGTTTTATTTATAAAATGACATGTTATTTTATTATTATGATTTTGTCAAATTCTATATTGGTTAATTTGAATATACATATTATTAGATTAAG
>NC_021165.2:58133547-58141625 GCF_000331145.2 Cicer arietinum | reverse complement strand
TATATATGCTTTTAATCTATTGGTTGCCTTGCCCATATAAGTAAAATTTATAAATCATGAAATAATTTATTGGAATATAAATATAATATATTAATATTTTATGAAAAATAAAATACAATATTTTTTATAATATTTTATTTTGTATTTCAATAAACATTACACAATCTTTTCATACCTTTTGTATATATTTGTGCTAAAATGTACTTTAAGTCTTTGTGTTACATTTTTGGCAGAAGAAAATAACCTTTTTTTAGCGAAATCGAAATATCTCCTTGCTGATTGGATAAGATATATTATTATTATAATAAGGTGCTATTTATGTGGTGGTGGTTTTGCAGTTCTGGAACCACAGAGGGGAGGCAGAAATTCGTACCCTTTACTCAACACAGCGCTCAAACCACGCTTCAAATTTTCACTTTATCAGCAGCCTATAGATCAAGGTGTGTCATAATTTATATTTTTTTGATGCCGACAATAATTATAAAGATCTTTTACGGGTATATTCTATTTTGATATATTTTATACATTTGTTCTAATAAATTAACAATTATTTCTACAAGTAAAAGAGTTTTAATTTTTTTTTAAATAATTTACAAGAAAAGAAATATCATTTTATTTTTTATAATTATTATATTATTTTTTTTATATTTTATTGTAAAAATATTAAATATTCATCTATTATAAGTAATAAATATTTAGAAAAAATAAATTTTATTTTACTAAATTTTTTATAATTAATATTTAGATATTATAATTATATAAATAATAAAAAATTACTTTTAAAAATAATATTATTTAACTATTAATTTAAAAATCAAATGTATTAATACATATCTAAGTGACTCATATATAGTAGAAATTATCTAATAATAATAATAATAATAATAATAATAATATTAATATTACTTTAATTCACCTACAATATCTAGAAAGAAATGGGCTATGCATGGTTTGGATTTAATTATAAAGTGTCTTGGTAAGTCTATAGTCTGGCTCATCTTAGACTAATACTGAAATATTATCAAAATTTTAACGATGATAGATGATATTTTTTAGCATTAATAGTTTGTAACTTTTATTGTCTTTAAGGATAAGTCTATGACCTAATTGATGTCAATTCAATATAAAATATATATTTGTTTTTCTTTATTTTTTTGAAACCTGTATCATTTAAGTCAATATATTAATCATGAAAATGAAGATGACCATTAACATCTACTTTTAAGACACGATGCTTGTGTTCGTTGGAGTTGTAAACATTTTCGATGTATTGGTCAATAGTAGACCATGATCCATATTAGAATTTTCAAAGTCTCAATATACATTATTTTCTTGTTAGACTAGGGTATCTAAGTTGATTCGTCCTATTTAACAAATTATGATATGGTAGTCCAAATCTATTCCACATTAGTTCACAGTTAAATGAGTTAGTTTGCAAACCATAATAAATAAATAAATAACTAAAATTATTATTTTATATTAAAAAAAAGTAAAATTTGATATTGAAACAATGAATTTCACTTATCTAATAGTCAAATAAAAAGTTCTTATTGACTATAACAACTATACATTTTTTTATAAAATTTTAAAACTATTTGATACTTCGTTAAATAATTTTAAATGAACGTATGATAAGTTTTAAGAAAACATAAGTAAATATTGATCGTAAAATTACATAGTTACGAATTTTAAATTAATATAAAATATGTGTATTTGATTATTAATATATTATATCAATAAGCTACAGTTGAATAAGTAAAATTTATTATTTATGATGACTTATTAAGCAAAGTAACTCGTGAATATAAAAGTTAATCATACAATTATTAATTCATCCAAATTAAAATTGACAAAGTGTAATTATTGTTTTTTAAAAAAGTTACACGAAATATGGACCAATCAGTGAAACTACATATTTAAATCATTTAATTTATTGTCTAAATGGTCCAATCTACGAAAATTTAAATGGACAAAAAAAAAGTCTACAATCCATGTAGGTCGTGGGTTAAACAAGTTGATTGAGGGACCTTATTAGATATACTCAACTCTAGTCATTAAAGATCAAATTTTTTTAGTATATAGATAAGATAGTAAATATCACAAGAAACTCACACATACAATTGTGAGGTCGATTAGTTCAAACTCGGGACATAGTGTCCAACCTAACATTATCAAGATTTACTAGTTGAGTTATAATTTAATAACGAATTCATATTTAAATATAAAGAGATTGTGTCGTTTTAAATATGTGTATCAACCACTTGTCCATGATCTCATGGTTTAGAAATAATTAGAAAATAATAATAATTAAATATTGAAAAATTGAAATGGAACACAATAGGGAATTTTTTTTATTAATTAACGTAACACTAATCATTTTCAATACGTTGTACGAATGAAATAAATAATATTATTTTCACTAAATTATCTATGTAAGATATTGATATATCATTAATGTCATAAATGAATTGTGAAAGATATTATATTGAAAGTGATCCAACATTGATTTTAGCGTATCCATGCTTGATAGATAAAATCTAAAATACTAACTTGAAATAATTACTGTGTTACAGAGTTTATCCCATAAGGGAAGGAGGAAGGATTCTAGAATTCATATATGGCAGCAACTGTTTCAAAACAAAAGGAAATTTAACAGTAGGAACAGCCACAACACATTGCTATGCAAGTGAAGAATTCAAAACAAAAAACCACAAAACAAACTCATTAAGTTGCAGCCCTCAAGAAGTAATTTTTAGTGGTGACTATAAACAATCCACATATTGCCACCTTCTTCTAGGCCTATTCTATTCAAATCAAGTTGAATTTATCACCTCAGCTTTTGTCTACACCATGGTACAAGCTTTCACCAATTTTGAAGAACTTTGGAGAGAAATTTGCAATGACATTAAAAATGGAACTCTAAGTTCAAGAATTAAGTCACCAAAAATGAGAGAAGCAATTTTGGACATTATTTCTAAATGTCCAAACACAAATTTGGGTTCAAAATTAGAAGCTTATTGTGAGGAGTTAGAGAAAGTTGATTGGTTTGGTTTGGTTCCAAAACTTTGGCCAAATGTTAAGTATTTGTGTTCAATAATGACAGGATCTATGACACCATATTTGAAAAAACTTAGGCATTATGCAAATGGGTTGCCTTTGATTAGTGGTGATTATGGATCAACTGAGAGCTGGATTGGGGTTAATGTTGATCCTTGTTTGCCTCCTGAAGAAGTTACATTTGTTGTTGTGCCTACTTTCTCTTACTTTGAGTTCATACCTCTTCATAGAAATCAATATGAGATTTGTGATGATTTCTTGGAAGACAAGGCAATTCCACTATCCAAGGTTGTGGTTGGACAACAATATGAAATTGTGCTCACAACTTTTACAGGTATGAATCTTTCTTTCCATATGCTCATGTTCTTAATGAAATAGGTTAATTCCAATTTTTATTGTGAAGATTTAATTAATATCATTGAAAATGATAACAACGTAAATAAAATTTGTTATAGTTTATGTTAGTATATGAAGAGGTTAGTTTATTGTTTGAGAATAATTGTATTTATTAAGAGTCTTAAATTAGAGAGATGAATTATGATAATGTGTTTAGTGAGTAATTAGACTTTCGTTGAAAGCTAGGACAATGTTGATATTGAAACTACATGTTGTACCTTCCACAGTGTGACTCATTTGGACGTGGTTTCATACACACCCTTATAAATGGTAGGTAGCATTTATTCTACAAACTGATTTTGTAGTGATTGAACTAATTTAATCTAAAAGTTTAATATGGTATTAACGACTATTCAAAATCTACTAGATCATTTGCTATCAATCACTCTTATCAAACAACTTCCACCATGTTCTAAATGTCCACTCATAAACTTAAAAATATTTTAAAATTCTTGCATTGAATAAAATAAAACTTTACTCTAAAAGTCGACTTTATATGATCTATATTATAATATTATATTTTTTTAATGTTTATACGACTGCGTATTTAAAATTTAAAATTGCATCAATTATATTTAAGTACAATTCTTTGAAATATTTAAATTCCTATTATTATCATCGCTACTACTACTTAAAAAACTAATTTAATATATGATTTGTGTGTTTTTTTTTTTGGAAATATATGATTTATGTTTTGTAAAAGCTAGTGTTTTGGTGTAGTTGTTTTTTGAACTACAATTAGATAAGCTATAAATTAATATAAATCTATGTAGAGCCGTTTTAGAATTTGTAGTAACTAAATATATTGAAAAAGATATAATGAAGAAAATAAATAAAAAAATAAAATAGATTTTTTTTTGTGATATATGTATTTTTTTTAAACTAAATTATAAAAAAATTTAACATGACGTTAAGTTATTAAATGTTAGATGCTGTATCCATCAAAATTTTAAAATATCGAAGTGCTCATCAAATTTTATGTATATACATATATTTGTAAAAAATGGTGGTCCATGTATTTTGTATATCTTTCACTATATATTTTTTATATTGATAATACACAAATAGTTAGTAAAAATAATTTTATAAAAATAATACTCTCTCTTTAATTTATATTTTTTTTTAAATATGTATAAAATAATCAAATGAGTCAATTATTATGAGACAAATGAAATATTAAAATAAATGAATGTTGATTAAATATAATGATAAAAATACTTGCACCGATGATTATAAATTCAAACCAGCAAAATAGAAATCTTAAACTCTCTGAATTTTTTCAATGAACTAATTAAGAAATTTTAATTGCAGTTTTAGAAAAATAATTAAATAAGAGAAAATTCGAGTGAGATATATATTAAATTTTTAAAATTAAGTACGAAATTTTCTTAATCTAGACTATGAAATCACATGAAAATTTATTATGTTGTTCTTTATATGATCGGTATTTATCATAAATTTTTAAAAATCTATAACTACAAATAATTAAAATGAAATTAAAACTAAAAATAATTTAATATTATAATATTTATAAAAACATAAAAATGTTAATTTATTAAAAAATTAAAATACAAATTTAATATTTTCGTGTAATTTAAAAAATCACATAAATTATTTTGAAGAAAAATATAGGTATTAAGTCTAACAAATTGAATATTTGTATTAAAATACTACAAATGAATGATATATAATCCCGATCCTTCCACTTTGTGATGCTCTTGACTCTCCCAATTAGAGTAACAGGCTTGATATGTCATATTCAAGCCAGCTACAAGACTAGATTTTCAAGGACTGGGACCTATGTAGTAGACAATCCCCTATCTATAAATGCACCACGCCAGAACAATATTGGCTGTTTGTAATTGTATATCTTGAAACGTGAACCCTTCTTATATAAAAAACTAAATGTAGTATTTGTTTATTTATCTTTATTGTTTAAGTAATAAAAGCACATCTACTCAGTTTGTATAAAATAAACATTATTTTTCTATAGAATTTAACATCAATAAAAATAAAGAAAATATTTGTGTTACTGAAATTGACGTGTCATTGAGAGTCGTGAGATACCTAATTGAAATGCTCTTGAGAGAGTTGTGAGATACTTAATAAGAACAATGAACCTTTGATTAAATTATCAACAGTTTCTCATTGTACTTGAAGGATACAGTAATGCTGATTGAAACATTTTATCAAATGATTTCAAAGTGACCAGTGGGTATATATTTAGCATAGCTAGAGGAGTCGATTCTTGAAAATCTAAGAAACAAACTATATTGGCTCAATCCACTATGGTGTCTAAGATGATAGCTCTAGCGACAACTAGTGAATAAGCCAGTTGGTTGAGATGTTATTTGTTCGAGATTCCTTTATAAAATCGATACTAGATATATTGATCCAATATGATACTACTGTGACTATTGAACAAATTGATAACCATTACTACAACGGTAAGAGACAACATATAATTCGTAAAAGATTGATGAATTACTCGTGGTAGTAACCCGACATAAAAGATTGAAAATCCCCATAATTAGGTTCAACGGAATAACAAGTCGTGAAGTGGTTTGAGAAGAACATGCTATTATAATTCTAACGAAACATGATTCTTGAAGTGATAAGAGAATAAGGTAATAAAAACTCTTAATGAAATTTATACTACATATGGAGTGAAGTATCTAGATACAAGGATATTCTTGATAGACTCACTTATGTGAATGTGGAAGTGGGGGCATTTCCAATTGAATTTTTAGGAAAAACTCCTAGAGCGTTCAATGTACTAAGATAGAGTGCAGAACTATTAATTCATGAGCTTTTAATAATACACCATAGGAAAAATTTGTGTGTGTTTAGGTGTTAGCGATAGAGTTCAAGACTATGAGTCAATCTAGTAAATTCTGAATCTTACTATACAAATGTTCAAGTCGGAAGATACCTTTCTTTAAACACAATCTTATACAAGTGTCTGACGCTATTTTGGAAATTCTTTTTTACATTCAAGTGGAGGGATTGTTGAAACATAGAGTATACTATTGTGTAAATTGAAAAATGTTGAAGTCTCACATGAGATAGACTATAAACAATTCTAGTGTATATAAAGTAAAAGTTGAACCAACGGAGTGTGTCCAAATGGTTATGCAAGTTTGTGACAAGACGAGAGTATACCACTTGACCACCACACGTGAGCTGCAACATCTGTAATCTAACTGGCTTGGCTCGGTCGACCAAGTTTGGGCTTAGGCATGAGCTTGGTTCTAAGCTTGTTGGTTTTTTATTTTTTAGAGGAATTGAAATTAAAATATTAATAGTTTTTGAAAAAAAAAATGGTTTCAAATCCAAGTCACGCACTTCGCACACGTCAACGTGCGTTCTACACGCGTCTGCATGTGTCTTCCATGCTCCAGCATCTCCCTCCCGCGAGCTCAATGTGGTTGTCTACTTTCCAACGATTACTTGATTTAAGCCTTTCATTTTCTACCTGTTTTTCTTTTTAACACTATAAATAGAATGTCCCACCAGTTGAAAAAATTACACCAAAGTTGGATGCAATTCTCATCTTTCTCTCTTCTCCCTCTTCTACTCAGTGCACTTCCAAGTCACTTATTCCCTTTTTTTTTTATCCCTTCGATTTTAAGAATCTCTTTAATTTAAGAGTGAAATATAAAATACCTAGTTCTTGATTGTGAAATATAAAGGCCAAGGCATTGGTTTCATGGCCTTAAGATCGGTTGGATTGTTTTGACCAAAACAAAATATCTTTCCAAACATGAGAAAATAATAGGGGAATATTTACCCTTCAATTACAAAGAAGAAGAGTATTTTGAAATTTGAAAGAAGATAAAAGACAAATTTTGTTTTTTTATTTTTAAATGGAGAATGAACAATTTTTTATTTTAATTAAAATCGTAATAATAATCATTTTACGACCATCTTCGAGAGGATTTGAAATCAGTGACTTAAAACTATAAGATTAGATTCTTACTAGTGAGCTAACATCCTAAATATAAAGACAAAATAATTAAGCCCAAAATTTCAAAGATAAGTGAACATAAGAGAAAAAACAACAACAATACACATACATGTTATATTTTCTAACAACTATTCAACATTTCATTCTCTTTTCATCTTATTCTTCATGTACTATCATCAATCTATCATATTTATTACACTACTATCTTCCTATTCTATCATCATCTGTCATATTTATTACACTCACTCAAAGTCTATGATCACATCATACACTCAAAGTATATATTATAATTATAATTATATACATGTGGCACCAAAAATATTTTAACTATATATAATTTTTATTTTAAAATTTTCCAGGATTGTACCGATGCAGATTAGGAGATGTAGTAGAAGTGGCAGAGTTTCACAATGGGACCCCAAAATTGAACTTTATATGCAGAAGAAAGCTAATTCTAACAATAAACATAGACAAAAATACAGAGAAGGACCTTCAACTAGTGGTAGAAAGAGGGTCACAAATTCTAAATAAAGCAAAGGCAGAGGTTGTTGATTTTACTAGCTACGCGGATGTCACAAACCAACCGGGACATTATGTTATTTATTGGGAGGTCAAAGGTGAGGTTGAGGACAATGTTTTTTATGCTTGTTGTAGGGAA
>NC_021165.2:58127956-58133517 GCF_000331145.2 Cicer arietinum | reverse complement strand
GGAAATGGACCTATCTTTTGTGGATCATGGGTATGTGGTTTCAAGAAAAACCAATTCAATTGGCCCTTTAGAACTTTGCATTTTGGAGAGAGGGACTTTCAAGAAGATTTTGGACAATTTCATAGCTAAAGGAGTGGCATTGAACCAATTTAAGACACCTAGGTGCACTAACAATCATGTGCTTCTCAAAATTCTTGACTCTTGTACCACTAAAAGGTTTC
Source organism: Cicer arietinum (assembly GCF_000331145.2). NCBI lineage: Eukaryota > Viridiplantae > Streptophyta > Magnoliopsida > Fabales > Fabaceae > Cicer > Cicer arietinum. Next base: position 58,133,296 of record NC_021165.2, on the reverse strand, counting down.
GTAGCACAGCTTATAGTTCAAATTAACTATAAGTGATTTCTTTTCTCAAATATATTTATGGATGAGTCAATCTAGACGTATAAAATAAATTCAAATAAAAATTAAATACTTTTGAGAAAATATAAAGAGAAAAGAAATCACGATACAAATATTTTATAATATATGCATGTATTTAGTGATATAGTTTCTTAATTTAATTTAGGGAAATTGCCGAACTAGAATGGAATCTTTCTTGGCATTTCCTAGTAATGTTGTGGTCTGGTGGTTAATGGACTGTTTTATAAATGTCAAGCCATTATGGACTTTGTAAAACATTTTTTTTTTCTGTTCATTTTTCTAATAATATGATACAAATGTTTTTTTTTTCCTCTTCGTGTGAGTTTAGTTAGGAGTGTTTACCAAAATAAATTGGTTCGTTTTATTTTATAGTTTAAATCCATCTTAAACCAAAATTTTATAAGGAACAAAAGAGGGAGTGAGAGCAAACAAATGAAAATTGTGATCTCAATTAGGGTGGTACGAAGGATGCAGTTGATCCATCTATTTTTTAGATTCTAAAAGACAATATGAGGAAAGGAATAAGCGATAACTACCAAAGAAGAGTCACATTCTAACCACCAATTAAGTCGACCTTTATTAAAATCTAAATTGATCGCAAGCATTACATAGACTAATTAAACATAAAGAAAAGTCATAAATACAAAGTAAGAAGAAAAGAAATCAAAGATAATTTGTACAGTGGCGGAACTTGCACAAAATATCGTAGGTATTTGGTAAGCGATAAATATTAACTAAAATATTATAATTGAAATTCCTAAAAGTCATATAGTTTTTTTTAGAGTTTCACACAATTCATATAGTAGACAAGTTGAAAAAGTTAGAATTTTAATTCTCACAAGTTTTACAATTTTCACAATTCACACAAGTTTTTAGAACTTTACACAATTCAATCAAATAAAATTTATTTATTTTACGATCTTTTTGAAAAATGCATCAATTTTTTATGTTTAAACATCGTGTCACTCTTAAAAAATACACATATTAATTAAAATAAGTTACAATTAAAAAATAGTATCACACTATATCATATATCAATCGTTAATATATAAAAGTTTGATAATAGTTAGTAGTTGAGTTGCTAACTAGGATGTTAGAGTTTGTCTGTTCAAGATTAATTAGTTTATCATTTGATATTAGGACGTTCGTTGGTATCAGACTTGGGGGGGAATAGGTTATATAAAATTGATTAAAAAATATTTAAAATCTTGAAATTTTATCTTGAAGAATAATAGTTTCTGGGTTGTAAGTCCCGTATTTAAGCCAACGTACAGGCGTTTAAGGGCAGTGAATCCTTGAAAGTTTCTTCAAAATAAAAAGGCAAAATTTTAAATATGGATAATCTCTTTTGTAGAACTTCTTCTTTCTCCATTCCTTCTACCCAAAACTTCCCAGAGAAAAGGGAACCTATCAATAGTGAAGAAATTACTATTGAGGACTTCCAAAAATCTATAAACAATTGGCAAATCCCAAAAATCAAAAAAGATGAGGTCTACGTATCCAGTCTCTTCAAAAATCTTTTAAAAACCGATTATGTTATCAAAACGGAGGAACGTTACTCTTTCTAACCCTTTTGAAACAATAAATCTTCTTTCTTCAAAAACGCTCAAAAAACACGCTGACAGGAACTATAACTTCATACATATAGGTCTTGTTCAAGTTGGTATAAAACCTCTAACTAGGGAAGGGTTAAACACTTCAATCCTATGTGTCCTACGAGATGCAAGGTTCCTGAACTTTCAAGATTCAATTATAAGTACAGTTGAATCTAGTCTTTGTCAAGGACCAATTTGGTTCGGATGTTATCCAAATTTTTCTTTATCTTTAAAAGACCCAAACATCACAAATTCTATTACATTACAAATCAAAACTCATAACTACAAAATGATAGAAGGATCTATTCCTGTAGCTATTATTTACAGAGTCCATTACAAAGCAATGTTTTCAGCCTTTACTGCAACAAAAAATATTGAAAACAAAAGAGGTGAAACACTATTTTTACAAACTGATCTAACAAAAGCAAACACTGTTATTCCAAAAACTATCCTTTGGAAAGATATTGATCTTCCTGAAGAATGGATCCTAGAAGGAGCTGTTAGACCACAACCTCTTGAACAATCAAAACCAAACAACAATCTTAAAGAAGTCATACAATACAATGATGGTAAGGTAAAACTAAGTTTTTCAAGAACTTCTAGTGCCAGGTACTCTGATGCTAGTTCCTCCAGACCACCTTCAATCACACAATTGCCTCAAAAATTAAAAAACTTTACAAAACCACGTTTTTCATGCTCCAGCATACCAAATGCTTCCTTTCAAAATGTTGACTATTCCACAAATATACCTCACCAAATTTACACAGCACCTCAACACACTAATGAGGAGCAACAAAACATTTCTCCACCTACTTCGCCGTCTTTTTCTGCTATAACTGAAAATGTTGTTAATGAACTAAACGTTATAGAAAAGGCATTTGAAGTTGATAAAACTAAACTCCATAATGATTTTTATGCTTCCAAAAACACAGATAAGAGGACATGGTTCTTCAAAAACTTCGTGAAACAGAGAAAACAAATTCAAAATGAATTTATGAATTTTATGAATTCATTTTACAAAATAAAACCCATATTTTATTTTTTGAGTGGTTTGAAATTTATGCAACACAAAACCAAATTTCTTACCCTTTCAAACAAAATCAAAGTTCTGTTAATCCCATAACTACAAGAAACAAAACTGCGGAATGGGATTTGGCAACTGGATTAAAAATTCAGTCTGAACACCCACCTTTAAGACAAATCATAATAACACACCTTGAAAAACAAGTAGAAGCAGCCCCTTTCAAAATCCCAAGTGATAGTTCAGAAAAAGATATACAAAATATCCTTCAACAAAATAATTTCACAAATGTCCATCTTAGTACGATAGCAAAACAATTAACTAAGATAGAAGAGAATCAACAAAATTCTACTGTCTCTCCGATTGAGACAACTGATCCAAAACTAAAAAATCCAGTTTTTAAACCATTCCAGGTCTCAAAAACAAGTCAAAAACTGTTCAGGGAAGGCAGATCAGAATTCACCCAAGCCCTACATGAACAACTCAGTAGGATAGAACATTCCTCTACCTCCACACCAATGGTAGCCAAAGATACCTTTGAAAAAACAGTTACGACTTTAGATCAGGTTTCTGAAATCAAACACGAACCACAAAACCTGTGTAAACTTCAATGGCAGAAATGTCAACCTTTAGCCATGGTCACAGCACCAGACTTAGGTATTGAAAATAGACCTAATGTCCTCTCTCAATCCAAATTCAATGCCAACACTGTCTACGAATGGAACATAGATGGCATGTCCGAATACAACATCTTAAGTCTCCTCCAACAAATGACAATGGCATCAAATGCTTACAAAACCCAAGCCAATACACCTGACAAAGCCATAGCTGAACTACTAATAGCAGGATTCTCAGGCCAACTCAAAGGATGGTGGGATTACCATCTCACTCCCTCTCAACACCTAGAAATTTTGAACGCAATTCAAACCACAGAGGAAGGAATTCCTATCCTCGACGAAATAGGAAACCCAATACCTGATGCAGTGGCAACACTAATACACACAATTAGCTTGCACTTCATAGGCGATCCATCACACTTAAAAGATAAAAATGCAGAACTTTTATCTAACCTTAGATGTAAAAAACTTTCCGAGTTCCAATATTACAAAAATACTTTTCTAACCAGAGTCATGCTAAGAGAAGACTCAAACCAATCTTTCTGGAAGGAGAAATTCCTTGCAGGACTCCCAACACTTTTAGGAGAAAAGGTTAGAAACAAAATCAAAGAAGTCTATGGGGTAAACCAAATCCCATATAACCATTTAACTTATGGGGAATTGGTTAGCTTCACTCAAAAAGAAGGTTTGAAAATCTGTCAAGATTTAAAACTCCAAAAACATTTAAAATGGGAAATGAAAAGAACTAGACAAGAACTAGGTTCTTTTTGTAAACAATTTGAAATACCCATGACAAATATTTCAAAAGACTGTCAAGGGTCTTGTTCTAAACCTTATAGAAAACCTCGCACAAAATCTTTTACCAAACCAGACAGACTTGAGTTCTATAAAAAACCTAGACCCCAAAATTCTTATAAATAAAGAAAACCAAATTTTTACAAGAAAAAACCCTTCCAAAAGAAGTTTGAACCTCAAACCTCAAAACAAATAACCTGTTATAAGTGTGGCCAAACAGGACACATCTCAAGATATTGCAAAAGAAACAAAAAACTTCATGAATTAAAAATCGATGAACAAATAATTCAACAAATAGAGGCAACACTTTTAGAAACCTCTGAAGAAGAAACTGTCACAGATTCTGAAGTAAGTCCATCTGAAAATAATAAACCCCTACAATTTGATGAACTAGGAACCTCCGACTCTCTTAGCGAATCTGAAACTAGTACAAAATCAATTAATGTTTTAACAAAGGATCAAGAACTAATTCTTGATATTATAAAACAAGTTGAAGATACAAAACTTCAAAAGGAAATAATAGGAAAACTATTAAATACTTTTGAGTCAAAACAAAGTCAACCTTCCACATCCTCATCAAAATTACTTCCTAAAACCACTTATGACCTAACAAATATCTTAGGAAAAAGAGCAAGGTCCCAAGCCCATGCCACAATTCAATCTCTGCAAGAGGAAATTAAAATTGTAAAACAAGAATTAAAAACTCTTAAACAAAAACAAGAAACTGATTCAAACATTCTTCAGAATCTTATTTCCCAGGCACAAAATCAAACCTCTTCTGACCATGAACAGGATGAAGAAGAAGGAGAAAATGAAGAATATTCTAACAAAATTGAAAATTTAGAAGAAATCCCAGAGGATTTCTTGTTCGTTTTAAGAACAGTAACCACAAGAAAATATTTAATCAAAATTAATTTAGTTTTTTCTGAAGATTTCAAATTCGAAACAATTGCACTTTTTGATACTGGAGCAGATTTAAATTGCTTAAAAAGTAGCATTGTACCAAACAGATTTTTACAAAAATCTAATGAAAAACTTGTTGCAGCCAACAACTCCAACATGATTATAAAAAGTAAAACTGAAGCTTCCATTAAAAATGGTAATGTTTCAATCAAAACTCCTTTTGTTTTATTAGAAAATATTACTCATACTGTCATTTTAGGGACTCCTTTCATTAACATGATAACTCCCTATTCAGTCAATTACGACAGTATTTCTTGCAAAACAAAAGAAGCCAAAATTATTTTCCCTTTTA